>NC_143489.1:84044852-84289852 GCF_027475165.1 Benincasa hispida | reverse complement strand
GCGCATCCTGAGATATTTAAAAACCTCTCTGGATAGAGGATTGATGTTCAGAAAGTCCGGCAGACGGTGCATCGAGGCATACATGGATGCTGATTGTGCTCTGTGGTAGACAGAAAGTCGACATCAGGATACTGTACCTTCATATGGGGTAACCTTGTTACGTGGAAGAGTAAGAAACAAGGAGTTGTTATCAGAAATAGTGCGAAGCTGAATACAGGGCCATGAGTCTAGGAATATGTGAGAAAATTTGGTTGGAAAAGGTCCTAAGTGATCTTGATCAAGATCATGACGGTCCAATGAAACTCTATTGTGATAACAAAGTCGCAATAAGTATCGCGAACAACCCAGTACATCATGGTAGAACGAAGCATGTGGAGATTTATAGGCATTTCATCAAGGAGAGACTTGACAGTGGCAACATTTGTATTCCCTATATTCCTTCTTGTCAACAGATTGCAGATGTTCTGACGAAAGGGCTTCTTAGACAGTTTTTTGACTCATGTCTTAGCATGTTGGGCCTCATTAATATCTACGCCTCAACTTGAGGGGAGTGTTGAAAATAGGGTTTTAGCCCTAGGGGCATTTTTGTCTTTTTACGATACTCTAGGGTTTCCCTCTTTTCTATTTAAGCATGTAGCCTCTATGTATCTCATGTAACAATAAGAAACTTTTATACCGTGTTTTTTTCTCCCTGTACTAGAGTTTTCCACGTAAATCTATGTGTGCATCTTTTCTCCCTATTCTCTTCCTTTTCCATCACAAATATTTTCTCTCCAGGATGCAACGTGGATGGAGTCTGCCTCATGCTTCCTAATTTTTCCAACAGATTTTCTTTCGAGTGTTTGGCAATTTTCTATTTCTGTTTCACTTCCTGACTTTTTGATACTGTCATCGGTTTCTATATGCAATAATGTGATTTTCTCGATTGACATTTATACTGTGAAGTAAACAATATGCCGACTTTTTGGCTGTTATTTCAGTGTTTGCCTTATATGTTAGAATATATTAGTGAATTTGTCGCTTGTCATGTCATACTATTCTAAATTCACTTAAATACTTCCCTTTTTCAGCTATTCACATTATTCTTTTCATCGTTACTGATAATATAGTTTCCAATATTATCTTGTAACAGATACAACAATAAAAAGAAGACCTTTTGGAAGTTGCTTTATCTTATTATGCTGGGACTACTTCTAATCAGGTTGAATGACTTTTCTGTGTTGCTGGATTGATATATTTACCTCTTTATCTGCTCATTTCTACTTTGTAGTCTAGGGTGCACCGTCATAACATTCTTGGCGTCATATGAGAACTATCCAAGCGGCTATGCATTGAAAGAGTTGCATCGGACTGGTGAGTCTTTCATATTTCCCACTCCCCAAGCCTTTGTGAATGTTTAAAGTATTCTGGTTATACATTCTTTGTTATAGGTTCCAATTCTTTCTGCTGGGTAGAATACCTGTTTTTGTACTTATTATTTTTCGTCAGGGTCCTCGTCTTCTTTTTCTCTTTTCTCAATGATACTGGTTTTCACCACCTTTTTCCTCTATTAGTCTACTTTGTTTCCTTATATCACTATCTTTTATTGCATTTTTAATCATATCTTTCTCAACAACATGTTGAGCACCTTGAACAGGCTGTCTATCCAACTCTGATGAGCAGTGGGTTCATATTGACACATTTTCAGCCATGAATGGAATTTCACGCTTTTGTGAAAATGATTTACCATGGAGGTAATTTAGTGCTGGCATTGGACTTGTGGATGACTTCTTAAATAAGATGAAAATTTTAGAACGGAATAAGAGTCAGCATAGGGGGATTGTACTTCTTACTAAGAAAACTGATTTTCATCATTATTATTATTATTATTTTATAACTATGGCGTTTCTATTTTCATTTTTCTTCTTTTCTACATGTTTATGGAAAGTAAAGACCGGGGTTTGTATTTTATAGCCAAACGAAAAAAAAAAACCTTTTGTTTTTAATTTTTAAATTATTCCCTAGAAATTTACAATTCCAATCTTGGTGCACTTTGGCGTCATATGCTGTATTCTTGTTAAAAGTCTAATCTAGAAAAGAGGAAAAAAATTTCTCTCTAAGTATATTTAATAATCTTGATGAGCACTTAATTCATTGATGTAGTCTAACTGTTAACAGAGCACTGTATGGTACACAGGTATTCCAAGGAAGAAGACATTCCATTGAATGAACTACGCCTGAAAAATTTCACCTATCTTGTTAAGTAAGTTTTTCATCGTCCTAATGAGGCAACTTATTAACATGTTATTTTTTTCTTCTTGAAAAAGGATACTAAGATATTTTATTAAGTAAATGGAAAGAGACTAGTGCTCAAGAATACAAGAAAATAGAAACAAAATGGAGATGGCAAAACTAAGAGATATAAATGTTCCATAAACATAAACAAAACAATCAGAACAAAAGGAAACATAACACCAGAACAGCACACTAAAAAGTATTTAAAAAAAACAATTCAGCCATGGTAGATGTTTTGAATTGAAAAACCCTGATAGACAACACCATGAAGAAGCCTCAAGTCGAGCCGCATCAAAGAGAGCTAAGATCTTGAGTAACATGTTTTTAGAAACTCATTTTGTCCCTCTTATATTACATGCAGACGCCTCTCATCATCCTAAGTTTTGGACTATGTTAGCACTCTTAGATAGATTTCTATACACCTGTAAAAGAAAGGGTTTATTAGATAACTGTGCGGTTTCTTAGATAACTGTGCTTATGTGATCTCATTCTTGTTAATACCTATTCAGTGAGCATGCAGTTATTGACGGATTCAATTGCTTATTTTCCATAAGCGGGTTTTCGAGGTTGCGCCTTCAAATTGGATTTCCACCTATTTTAGTGGTACATAACTTGCTCTTGAAGGACCGAATGTGCTTAATTTCACATTTAATACAGCCCCTGTACATCAAATTCTAGACGTTTCTTAGACTGTATTTACTATATGCTGCAGGTGACAGAACCAAAAGTTTATGTTCATGGTAACTCTGAGAATATGGATCTCTTCCATAAAAATTGGCCGGGATGCTGATGTAAAGTAAGAACCAAAAGTTCCCTTCTCCTTGCCTTCCGTATAGAAGTTACCATCAATTAAACTGTATGAAATCTGGTTTGAACACTCGGTTCCTTCTAGGCAATTTTTTTTTTTTTTTTTTTTTTTGGATATAGTTGAGTTGCATTAAATAACCCTCATTTAGTTTACTGGTTCTTGTACGACACTTTAAATTTTATTTTCTAGATACTTGTAATTATAATATTTTCTGTAAACTAACTTCTGTCAACCTCATGAATTGCCCGCACACAAAAGCAAGTACAAGTTTTACAGATATTTTCAATTTAATTCTATACATTTTTCGATGACTAATTTATTATGATATATATGGTTATGGTTGGTATTTTAATCATATTTTATTTTGTACATTTTGTAGAGGATCGAGATTTATATGTTCAATTTGAATGTTAATGACTAAAACTTTCTGAAAACTTGAGGTTTAAGTTAATTTAACCCTTTATATTTAGATGTGTTATATTGAGAAGTGATTTCTTTAAACTACAAATGGATTGGCCTAGTAGTCAATAAGAGCAATGTAAATAATAAAAGGCTTAGAGAGAATAATTTCAAGCTATGGTGGCCACCTATCTAGATCTAACGTGCTACTTAGATACCTCGAGAACCAAAATGAGAACCAAATATAGTAGGGTCAAACGTTGTTCTATGAGAATAGTCGAGGTTTGTATAAGTTCAGCATGCTGACAAATATAAAAGAAACTGATTTATTGAATGAAGTAGATTCTTAATTGATTGAAGCTATTTACACGCATGGTATTAAACATATATATTATCTTGGTGAAAATAAAACTATTAATGTTCAAATGACATGGATATTTGTTTATGAAGAAGATTGTTGGGGATTCAACTGATGTCTTGGATTAGAGGTCGGAAAGTTAAGTAGTGGTCAAAAGTATCCACTGGAAGTTCTTTAATAATATTGATGTTTTATTGTGATTGTTTGATTGTTTCTAATTTGAAGGCTCTTGTTGTAGTTATTTTGTGTAAGGTTTCTTCTTTCCTCACCTTTGGGTTGTCTTTTTGCTCTTTCTGTGAATAACACATCTTCCTAAGGAAAAAAAAAAAGGAAGAAAAATTCCCTGCCCCTAGGTTATCTTTTTGCTGGTCATGCTAATAACTTGCTTTCTTAGTGAAGAAAAAGTAAGTTCACACATGTTCAGCCTTAAAAAATATAGAGACAGTGTTGGACACTGTTTCAATAACAGTGAATAATTGAACATTTGAAAATTCCAAGTAGAAAATGAGAAAGGAAAAGAAAAAATTCACAAATAACCTTGCAACATTCCCTCCTTTCATGTATTAATGATGTGTTATGCTTTCTACCATCAATGTTTTAGGATATTTGTAAGGTTAGAGTGGTAATTAGCTAATGGGTCTTAATTATAAATAGAGGAGTTAGAGTTTGTGAGGCAGGCTATGTTACATCTTGATGAATCGGATTGTGGGAGAGATGTAACACTCTCAAAAGGCTATTAACATTGTAATTTTTCATGATATCGCAATTTAGTCTTATCTTTGTATTTTGTTTTGTCTTGTTATTGGGATTCTAACACACCATTTTCTTTCTCTTCTTCTCATTTAATCCTTTTCTTCCCTTATTTGGCAAGTTGAGGCATTTGCTTAAGTTGGGAGGCCCCTTTCATGAATTTTTTATGAAAGGGGCTTCTCATTTATGTTAAAATGATGAATGGCCGTTCATTTTGCTCTCTCTTTTCTCTCTCATATTTATTTATATGGTAGCAAGAAATTGATTGGAGAGAAGCTATAGAAGCATAGGATAGAATTAGAGATGATGTATTGAACTACTCATCTCACATGGCCACCACATGTTGTTGGAGCAATGCTAGGCTTCATCATAGCAACACTGCCCCCTTTTTTTAATTGTTTTAAATTTAAATTTTTATTTTTATTTACTTATGAAATTTAAATGTATCCATTTTGTTTTGTTTCTGAACACTTAAAAAAAGACACTATAATCTTTTCCCTTTTGCTTCACTCCAACTCGCATTTGAATAGACGCTGCCACCTCTTCAACTTGCTCCTCATTCCAAGCTTTCACTATTTCCCTTTCCCCTTTTTCTCCCCCACTATGCCCTATTTTCCATTGAATCCTTCACACAATTTATTGTGTTTCTTTTGAAGTTGAGCTTCAAATTTTTTTCCTTCCAATTTAAAGGCTGGTTTGAAATGACTTTTTAAATACGGAGAAAGTCTTTCTAAACATTTTAAAAAATGTAATTGTAATGAGTGACACTTTTAGGACTAATAATTAGGATTTTTTTCAAAAAAAGAAAATAAGTCAACTTATTTACAAATATAACAAAATATCACTGTCTATCAATAATAGGCCTCGAACGATAGAAGTCTGTCGTGATCTATCGCTCAGTGATAGAAGTCTATCATGATCTATCATAATTCATCACTGATAGATAGTGATATTTTACTATACTTTAAAATATTTTCAGCAGTTTTATCATTTAAAATAATTATCCTAATAATTAAATGTATAACAACATTTTAAAAGAATTGCAAATAAAGCAAAAACTATTAGTAATAGATCTTATTGTTGATAGACTCCTATTAGTGATGATAAACTCTATCGTCAATACTCTTATTAGTGATATAGTCTATCACTGATAGACTGTGAGAGTTGGATCTAAAATTTGTTATATTTTTAAATTTTTTTGCATTATACTACATTCGCATTTTCGCTTTCATTTCTCCTTCATCCGCAGAGAAGAGCGTTGGCTGGATTGAATCTGATTGCTATATTTACAACTGCCCCTTTTAAAATTCACTTCAGATAGGCCTTAAATATACCTTGTAAGATTTAGATCATGTTTTGTGGGATTGTGATCTTGTATAATCAATTTGGATTGGTTTTTTTTTTTTCTTTTTGTGGGAGATATTTTATTTCTGTTTGGTGCATAATAGATCTTGTTGTTTGGTGATGAAGAAGTGGTTTCTTTCACTTTATTTGTTTATTTATTTTTTACTTCAAGAGGATTTTAACTTTTGACTCTTTAGTCTAGAGTAGATGTCTAAATCTGTTGAGCTATGTTTAAATTGACTGTTTACACCCTTTTGAAATGAAGTTGAAATTTATCTAGGGTGAAATCTGTTTTAGGAGAAACGAGAGAAAATTTATGGGGCTTGAAAGTAGGGGAGGTGTGGGCTATAGCTATATCACCAAGTTTCACATCTCCAAATGAGTATGGGATATTTTAAACTACTTTTTATCTCTTATTCTCAACAGTTGAAGTCTTTTTTTTTTTTTTTTTGACATTGTCCAAAGATGTTCCTTTTGTTAGGTTCCTTATATAGTGGGGTTTCATCTTTTTTGGTATGATTAAAAAGGAAAAAAAAACACGATATCTGTCGACTTATTCGCTCAAGATAAGAAAATCTATGTGCATTGAAACTTTTACTATGTGTGATGTTCATTCTCTCCAACAATTACTTCACTTTTTTCTCATATTGAGATTAAGATGACTCCTTATTTAATAGTTCTAATTAAAAAAAACCTTTATCATGTGAACATTTCTTACTTCACTATTTAAAGAGAGTAAAATACAATCATTTTGGGCAAAACATGAGGAATTGATTTTGGAACCCAAAATTTTGGGACCTTTTTCTGTAGTATAGGAACAAAAAAAGGAGAGAATTATATTCTAATGCTTTGGACCAACATAGCAAATCCATGTTATGTCACTTAAGTTTGATTTAAATCCACAACACATGCAAGATTCCATATTAAAAGAAAAGGAAGGAAAGAAAAAAGGTGAGGAATCCATATGAAGGAAAAAAAAATGCACATGGTATGCACATGATGGGCATGAGAAGCTATAACCATTTAGAACATAAAATCAACCAAAAGATGTCCAATTTATTTCAAGAAAATGACACCAATTTCCTTGTCAATAACTCTTTATTTTCCTTTTTCACTAAGTTAATTGGGAAATGCCCCAAAAGTATGAGATACAAAAATCATTGTCCCTACCCAATTTTCTATAACTTTTGTGTCAAAAGGGGCCAATCTCATTGTCCCTATAAATTGGCATTATCTATTGGCCCTTAATCACATCAACCACATGTTATCAAACTATCTTCTTGATTTAGTGATAAAATTTGTCACATTAGAATGTTAGTGGGAGAAAAGGAAAAAAGGTGGGATTCTTCTTTTCATAAAAGTGTAAATTTGATAGACCATTTTCAAATTTTGGTGCTTCGAAAATTTTAACCTAGTAACCATTTAATTTTTGGTTTTTGAAAATTAAACATTCTCCCTAAATTTTTTACAAGAATTTTCATCTTTCTTGAATAAAATAGTAGAATTCTTAGCCAAATTTCAAATTTCAAAACACGGGTTTTTAAAAACTATATATATATTTTTTAAGTTTTTAAAACTTGGTTTGATTTTTGAAAATATTGGTAGAAAGAATATAACAAAGTGAGAAATTTAGAGGTGAAAGAAATGTTTGTAGACTTAATTTTTAAAAATTTAAAAAAAATTTAAAAAAAACAAATAGTTACCAAATGGGGCAAAGTTTAGATGTTAATGTCTCTCTTCAAAAGTTGTAGGCTCGAATCACTTCATTAGTAATAATTTAAAAAAAAAAAAAAAAAAAAAAAGGATTAGTGTTAGGATTTTGCAGATCGATCGTGATTTCAAAAGCTCTAGACAACGAAATTTTTACATACTAAGACCATCTCTTTAGGACACAAAGCCATACATTGTTAATGAAGATTTTAGAGGTTGGAAGATTTAAAGGTTTGACAAAGTATCGGATACTAAAACAGTATCCTATTTCGAAAAAGAAAATACAAAGATACGGCATGTGTGTCAATGTCTGTGCAGTTCAATCAGTTGTCAAATAAAAATTTGTCACATGATAGTTTTATTTTTTTAAAAAAAAAGAATAATTCTTTTAATGTAAAAGAAGGAAAATATGGAATTAGATGCAAGTTAGACTGTACCTAATAATTGCTCTTTTTTAAAACTCTCAATTCTTTCTTTAAAAAATCTCGCAATATTCTATAACAGATGGTAGATACCAAAAGTGCCCCACCTCATTACACCCACCACCCTCATCTCCTCTTTATATTTATTCAACCATAGACACAACAACAAGAGATTTAGTATAACAAAAAAAACTTTACACACACAACAGCAAAGCCAACCAACAAAAAAAAACCACAGAGAGAGATTTTCTCCTTATTCAATGGTGGAAGAAGAAAGTACTTCTTCTATGATGCCAAAGCTCATCACTTTCCTCTCTTCTTTGCTTCAAAGAGTGGCCGAGTCGAACGACGATCTCGACAACGAAAACAACTCGGCCACTGAAACGCAGAAGAACTCAGCGTTCCATGGCTTGACTCGCCCATCAATCTCTCTTCAAAGCTACCTTGAAAGGATCTTCAAGTATGCTAATTGTAGCAACTCTTGCTTCATTGTTGCATATGTTTATCTTGATCGGTTTGCTCAAAGACAGCCATTGTTGCCCATCAACTCTTATAATGTTCATCGTTTGCTCATTACAAGTGTTCTTGTTGCTGCCAAGTTCATGGATGATTCGTAAGCTTGTTTTTCTACCCTTTTACTTCCAACAAAGCAAATACTTTTACAAGGAATCGAAAAGGGTTTTTTTTCTTTTTTTGTGTGTTATAATTGGGTGTTAGGAGCTTCAATCCTTGCTTTTATATATTGCACATGGCCCACTTTTCACTAATTCTTGGGAGTCGGGAGAAGATTCTCCCACTCTCTAAAGAGTTTTAAGTTATTAATTTTTTTTAGTTTGAAGACTTGAACTTGTTTTTTTCCTCTCCTATTTTTTTTTTTAAAAAAACTATTTTTAAATTTTAGCGTATCAATTTAAATTTTAAATTAATAAATGTATTAATTTAAACTCTAAAATTTAGTAAGTATTTCGATTTATACCCTCTTTATAATTTTATCTATCAATCTCTAAACTTTTACAAATTAATAAATTTAGACATTTATTAGGTCGTAGCGTTGTCATAATTTTGTTAATCCTCTATATTGAAAATTTTAATAAAGGCTGATCAAAATTTATGTATTCATGATAAATTAGAAGTTTAATTCATACAATTATAAATCTCTCACATGATGTTTTTTAAATATCTCGGGTTTAAATTGATATGGATGAAAAAAAAAAACCCCAAAATTTAGCATTTATAAATTAATGTTTATTTTATTTTATTTTTTTAAAAAAATAAGGGTAACTACATTATAAAGTTAACTTTTAGAAATCTTGAGGGAGTTGAGGTTTTTGATGGCTTCTTAATTAAAATTGTATACACATTATGAAAAAGATTATGAATTGAAAAGCAAATAATAAAAGGTTGAATTTTGGCAAAAATTTCAGGTGTTACAACAATGCATTCTATGCAAGAGTTGGAGGGATCAGCACAAGAGAAATAAACTTTCTTGAAGTGGATTTCTTATTTGGATTAGGGTTTCATTTGAATGTGACACCCACCACTTTCCACACCTATTCCTCTTGTTTACAAAAGGAGATGTTGCTATTAAATCCTCCTTTCAATAATATTTCTCAAAGTACTTCACTGAATAATAAAACCCTTTTCATCACCTTTCAACAAGATGAACCTAATTCTTCCCATCATCAAAGCCAACAACAACTAGCTGCTTGAAAATTCACTAATTATTTTCAACTTTAGGTATATATAAAAAAAAAAAAAAATCCCATCATTATTGATTAGGGTTTCTTTTTTTTTTCTTTTTTTTTCTTTTTTTTTTTTTTTGATGTTGGAGAACTCTATGGTTTGTGGTTATAATGTACATAGATATTGAAATCCTTTTGGTTGGTAAGAAATGAGAGGATATGAATGTTTCAAAAATATCACAATTCGCTTTGATTTTGGAAATGATAATTTGTGCCTCAATTTACCTACTAAATTATACTTGGATTGGTAATTAAGTTGGTGATAATTTAGCTTGACTAATAGTTTGTGTTTTGAATGATATGCTTTTTAAGGTTAAAATGTTATTTTGATTCGTATACTTTAAAGTGTCTTCCATTTTAATCTAAGTAATTTCAAATGTTCAATTTTAGTCCAGGTACTTTTAAGATATTTTAACTTTAGTCTCTATTACTTTTTTATTATTGATTTTTACATAAATTTTTTTGTTTTTTTTCTTTAGCATTTTCACTATAAATTTCGATAACATATTTACGTATTATATTTTCTTGCATAAAAATTATCATTATTATTTAGTCATTCGATAAAAATTAATTTCAAGAGACTAAATTTAAGATATATTAAAAGTACAAATATTAAAATTGGACAATTAAAATTATATACTGTACTATAGTTGACATGAGCATAATTCCAAGTCGGTTTGACCTATACTTTTAGCTGTCAAATTTTGTAAAGTATATAATATAATTGAACGTTGATAGCTTCTAATATATGGACTAAAATTGAAAAAACAACTAAAATGATATTTAAAAAATGTTAATGATTATTTTGGGTAATAGTGTGGAGGGGTGGGGTGGGATAGTTTGGTAAGAGAATTTTTGTGGTCAATGTTAGAAGGAGATTTAGTGGATGAAAGTGACAGATGATGGAAGAGAGACAGTACACATTACTTCAAAATATTTTGTTATCACTTTTTGGTGTATAAATCACAATTTCTTCTATTTGACAGTTGTCCTCATTCAACAAAGTGGGCAGAGAAACATGTGCAAGAGAGAGAAAAAATTTAGGTTAAGTTAACAATGTAGTCTCCATTCATAGAATTTTTTCAAGTTTAAAAATGTTTAAAAGGTTTTCCAACTTTTATTTTTCTTTAAAAGTTTTTTTTTTTCAAATATAACAAAATAAATTAATTTATCTATAAATATAGTAAAATGTCATTGTCTATCAATAATAGACATCTATCATTGATCGATCACGTATATCAATATCTTCATTAATAACATTTGGTTATATTTAAAAATATTTCTAACAGTTTTCGTCATTTAAAAATATAAATTTATATTATCAATTTTGAAGTCTGAGATTTATTCCCCACCTCACATATATTAAAAGAAAAAACTATACTATAAATTCATTCGATGATGATTGTAGTTTTCTATTTTTAAAGGACAAGTATGCATATCCTATTTTTTTTTTTCAATTTTATTTTTTAATAAATATTTTAAAAAAATATTTGTCACATTTTTTTAACTAAATAAAGATAATAGCATCTAACAATATTTTTTTTTTCTTCTTCTTTAAAAATATATGTATGGAGAGAGGTTTTTCCTTCAAGAAAACATCAAAACATCATTGATCCATTGAGCTTGGATCTTGTCTAGTGCCATTACTTCCATTATTATAATATAAAAAAAACCATTAGTTCTATTTACTATAACTCATTAGTCATATCAAAACTTATATAACACTTGTCAATAATGTATATTGTTTATCATTTGTCATCTCAAATATTGATGGTTTGATATCCCATAATATAATTATTGATAAAAAAAAATCATTTTATTAATATTATTGAGAGGTTGTTTGAGACAGTGAGTTGAAATATGATATTTGGAATTCATATGTCTGTGAAATTTATATGTTTATCAGTTCATATGTCAGGTATCTGATCTAGTTTTTTGGATTCTAAAGAATCTGTTTTTATGATGACTATTCTTGTTTTTTTATTTAACTTGAATAAAATATGGATTATATATTTTCTTTTTAACTTTTAAAGTTTTTCTCTCTTTTTTTTTTCTTTTTTCTTTTTCTTTCTTTTTGGTAATGGACGACATTTAACCCATTATATTTCTTGTACAAATATGGATAAATAAAATGGAAAACAAAAGAGAAATTAAAACTTTTGATTCCTAATTTTTCTCCGTAAATTTCATCATCATCATCTTCTTTTTCTTTTTCTCTTCCTATTGTTGCTCTTTATTTTTCCTATAAGATTTTTTTTTTAGTTAAATCTCCTCAATTATCATAGTAGCCAATGGAATGTCATCATATTTCTTCAACAATTTCGTATTCAATTCCTTCAAGCTTGGAGAATCATCAGAGAACATATCTCCATTTTTCACTAATTCTTATCAGAAAATGTTTCAAAAAACAAATCTCTATTTTATGAGATTTTTTTTGTTATTTGTTATTTTTGTTTGTTTTTCCTTAACTCTTTGTTCCATTGTACCATTTCAACTACATGCATATTTTTCCAAATTCTAAACACTTGTTTCATATATGAATTCAATTAAATAAAAATATAACAGGGTATATATATATATATATATAGTTGGAGAGGAACAACAAAGTTGGTTGTTGGAGTTAGTTGTCCAAGGTAATTTTCGGAGTTGGCTGTCAAATGTGATCGTCGTTGAAGTTGATCGTTAGAGGTGGCCTTCGACAGAATTTGGTTGCCTGAGGTGAATGTTGGTATTAATCATTAGAGGTAGTGATCATCAAAGTTGATCATCAAAAGTGATTTTCGTTGGAGTTTATCGTCAGAAGTGGTTGTTGGAACCCAAAATTGAAGGTGGTCAAAGTTGATTATCAAAGGTGATTTTTGTCAAATTTTGTAGTCATAGATGATTATTGGACTCAGAAGTTAGTCACACGAAAGTGATCTTGGAGTTGGTTGCAGTAGTTTTTCGTTGGAGCTTGGAGTTGGTCGTGCGAATGTAGTCCTCGAAGTTGATCATCGAAGGTGATTTTTGTTGGAATTTGTTGTCGGAGGTGGTTACCGGAGCTAAGAATTGGTCGTTGGAGTTGGTCATATAAAGGTGGTTGTCAGAGGCGATTGTCGGATTTTTTCGTCAGAGGTGGTTGTCAAAACCCGAAGTTTGCATTGGAGGTGGTTTGTCGGAGTTCGGAGTTATTTCATCAGAGGCCATTGTCGGAGCCCGAATTTATCGTCCGAGGTAGTCGTCAGAGCCCGGAGTTGGTCGTGTAAAAGTGGTTGTCTAAGTTGGTTCTTTGAGTGTGACAATGGTAGTCGTCGATAGTGGTCAATGAGTGAACCCATTAAAACTATTAGAAGAAGGGAGAGGTAAGGTGGGTATAATATACCAACTTAACTCCATCAAAATTTAAAGTTCGTGAGCCAAACATTGAATTGGTATATTATACCATTACCAACTCAACTCATCTCATGTTAGTGAGCCAAACACCCTCTGACACTCTCCAATTATATCATCTCAAGTGTGGATTGTGTGATCCTCCACTATAATCATTAAACTAAGAGAAATGTGGTAGTTTATTTAAGTAAATAATTGTGATCAACTAAACTTTTAAAACTTGAAAAAATGAGCAATTAAACAAGTTTAAGCATAGACTAAAAGTTATGAAAAATAGTATTTTGAGTTGTTTTTAAATATAGGTGTTGAATGAGAAATTTTGGTCAATCATAAAATGGCCCGTCATCACAACAAAAAGTCAAATTTATTAAATGTATGGTTAATTAAGAATTATTGTGTCCCTAGTTCAAAAAATTTGGAGATTAATAGATGACAAACGAATAAATGTCACGTGTCTCCTTTTTGGCTATTTGATCATAACGATAGGCTTGTCAAATTCAACGATAGATCACGATTGATAAATTTAGCTAGAAGTCTAATTGGGCTCGAAATCATAAATTGGATTGGGACGAGTAATTAAAGGCGCTAGAGTCCAAAGTCCAACTCAATTCAAGCTCCTAGTGAAAATTTGAGCCAAAGAAAAGACTGGACTCAAGCCCAAAAGCAAATAGGTCCAAGCCCATGTAAGACCCATGGAAATCCTCTATAAACAGAGGATGCACCCCTTCATTTGGAGAGGGTTGGAAGCATTAACAATGAAGTGTTAAAACTCTGAAGACCTAGAAATTGAATCGTTGAAGATTTCAAGACTCTGAAGTTCTGTCGGTTTCAAGATACTGAAGCTCTGAACGTCTCAAGATTACAACCTTTTGAAGATTGAAGACTTGGAAAACTAAAACATCTTTGGATTCTAGAAGACTGAAGCTCTGATTCATCTCAAGTTTACAATGTTCTGGAGGTTAGAAGAACGTGAAGCCCAATGCTTTCTGAAGATCTGAAGTTCCAAAAATTGAAGCCATAAAGACTTGAAGAATATAACTACTCTAAAGTCTGTAGACTAAAGCTTGGAAGCTCTCAAGCTCAGAAGACTGAAGCTTAGAAGCTCTCAAATTTTGAAGACCAAAGTACTGAAGCTCTCAAGCTTATACTAGAAGATGCTTTACAGGTCGATCCAAGACGATCAATAAGCCAGAGGTTGATCCAAATAAGCTAGAGGCCGATCCAACCCAATCAACAAGTCCAAAGGCCAATCCTCCAAGAAAATCATCAAGCTTAAAATTAAAATTTACTTTTCGAGAGAAAGCACTAAAAGATCAAATATTAGAGATTGTACTCACTATATTGAACTTAATACAATTCAAAGTTCAAATTCAACAAATTATATTTCTTTGAAAATCTCATCAGACAATAGAAAAATGAGCTAACTTATTTACAAATATAACAAAATGTCACTGTTTATCGGTGATAGACACTGATAGACAATGTCAGTATTGTCTATATATCAATGTCAGTATTGCCTATCGTTGATAAACAGTGTGAGTATTGTTTACATATAAGTTTTAGTATTATCTATCACTAATAGACTGTGGCATTTTGTTATATTTTAAATTAATTTCAACAATTTTACCATTTAAATAATTATCTTAATATTTTCTATAGGTCAAACGTCAAATCTTTAACTTCTATTATATATATATAATTTTCCTCATAGTACAATTTTGCAAGGTTATCTCACTTCTATTCATTTGAAGTTACTATTAAACTAATCAATTGTAGCTTTTCATTTTAAAAGTATATCAAACTGTGTATTTTGTTTTCATAACAAAAACCAGCCATAATATATATTTTTTTTTAATAAAAAAAGTATATCAAACAAAACATGTGTTTAAAATCTACATTTAATAATTTTCTATTTAATTTGATTTGTTATATCGTGGAGAGTTCGAAATCTTGAAGATGAACAATTTTTTTTTTTCTTTATCAACTATCTAAAACTTTCAATATGACAAAATATTGTTATAAATAATATTATTTTCTAAAATTAAAGGTAACTTATTTTTTTGCCTTATTTTCCCAAACTAAAAAACGGCAGTATACAACAATATATATTCTTTCGAAACTTCAATTCTTATATTATTAATATAAGAATATGTATGTCTAATTTTTTCTGGGCTAGGCCCAAAGGAACTTTGTTTGTTTCAAAATCTCCTGGGCCCATTTTTTTTCTTTTCTCATATTTAGCCCATTCCAACTCTTTCATTTTTGGTAGCATTCACAAGTATTTATAAAGTATAACCATACTTTATCATGTGTCAAATTACGAGACTAGTTTATGAAGATATTAATATTTCTCTCATTAGATTCAAAACTTTACAAATTGCTAATAGATTCTTTATCTTTCAATTTCATGTTTATATTCTTCACATATCCAACTATTAATTTTTTTTTTTATAATACATGATTCTAAAATTGTATCCTACAAATGAAATTAGTGATATTATTGTTTGTTGATGCGACAATTTGGCCGAACAAGTATCTTGGTTTAGTGAACGGTTGGTCCAAAAGTTTGAGTTTTCTTACAAGGTAATTAAGATCTCACACAAGTGTATTGTAGTGTCCACACGCTTTAATGCAAGTTAATACTTAGCTCAAGTGTGTGTTGTACTGAGTTTATGATAGATTGCTCATCTCATTAGTGGAATTGGCCTCGTTATTAAAATATTTTACTTTCAACACATGTGTTATGTACATGCTCAACTAGAATTAAAAAGAAGGGAGATATGTATCTTGACTTTGTTTGTACTAGCTCGATGAGCAATGTTCCTCGTTAGGTAATATTGTTTGATCTCAAAGAAGGAGATTTTTCTTCTTTTAGATAGTGCCAAATTGGGCTTGGATTGGTCTAGGCTTATGGGCCTCATCGGTTTGTCCCGCAACAATTTTTTTTAAAAGAAAAATAAAGAGAAGATGCACATAAAAAAAAAAAAAAAACTAGAAAAAAGAAGGATCCTCGAATAAAGTAGAAGAAACTCTATTAATAACAGAGAAAAATTCTTCAAAACCCTCGCTAGAGAAGTAACAAATTAAATCTTGAGGAAGTTAGGCCTCGATTGACACAAAAGTGTGAGCAACCTATTGTAAGCCCTATTAAAAAATCAAAACCTCAAAACTTTCACTTAAAGTGTAAAGAAATAATATTCGTTTGATGTATCAGATAACTCAAAACAATCCTTGTTACTATTTTGATAATCTCCAAATAATCTAACTCAACCTCCAAAGGGGATATATGAAATCTTCCATACAACTCATGCCTTAAAGAATTGTCAGACTTTTGAGAATTTTGATTGGCCATTTTCTGTGCACAACCTTGAACCACACCCCAATTGAAGGATCTTGAGAGTCTCAAATAATCTAACCTAGCATCTGTCCGACTCATTCGATAGGATATTGGAAGCGTAACAATGTTCAATTTTTTATTGGACATTGGGAATTGAGTTTAAGTGTAATTGGTCTTTAGAATTTTATAAAGACACTTTTAAAATTTGAAAAATATGTAGTTATAATTCTAAACGACTTAAGAAATATCAAAAGTTTATTCTCTCTTATCAAAAAATTAAAATAGAGATGAACAAATATATATATATATATTTTAAAAAAAACCTGTGGTACCAAATAAAATGAATTTTTCTTTAAAAATTATACCCAAAACATTTTCATAGTTGTTATAATGCAATATCAAACTTTTAGTTATAGAATTAGTCTATTAAAATGGTATATAACACATGTTTGTATTATAAATATTATTTTAATAGATACATACTAGATGTTAATGCTTAATGTTTATTGACCATGTGTCATGCTCTCATTTTTCAAAGTGTTGTCCATGTGTCTCAACCTTACACATTATTAATGTCCATGTAATCCACCTTATACTTGTCAAATTGCTTATAAATAGTGCATTTAGAGCGTCTTGGAAGACACACATTGGGCAAATTCTATGAGAATTTGATAAAATGGAGATTTTAGAGAAATTCCTTATTTCATATTTTACTAATTTATTTTATTTTGTTTATTTATATATTATATTTATTTTATTTTATTATTATATTATGATAAGTGTTGAACATCCTAAAGACTTGGTTGATGACGTAAATGCCCATGAAGAAATTCATGACATGACTAATGAGGAAGGTGTAATACCTACCGATAATATGAGATTTCAATAAACTATGTCATGACAAGAAAAAGATAAAACCAAACTCATGTATTTATTGACAACATTTTTGCGTATAATGTTGCTAATTATATATGAAAATGAAGACTCTGAACCAAAATTTGTTGAAGAATGTCGATAGAGAAAAGATTGGCTTTAGTGGAAAGAAGCAATCGGGGCAAAATTAAACTCACTTTCAAAACGTCAGGTTTTTGGACCAGTAGTCCGAACACCAAAAGGTGTCAAACCTATGGGATACAAATGGGTATTTGTGAGCAAAAGAAATGAAAATAATGAGGTTACGAGATATAAAGCAAGACTAATTACAGAAGATTTTTTTCACAAAGACCTAGTATTGATTATGAGAAGATGTATTCTCTAGTGGTGGATACAATTACACTAAGATATTTAATTTGTCTGATTGTGTATGAAAATCTAGATATGCATCTCATGGATGTAGTCATAGCATATTTATATGGATCTTTTGTTAACGATATTTATATGAGAATCCCATAAAGATTTAAGGTACCCGAAACATATAAATCAAATTTTTGGAAATTGTATTCAATAAAGTTATAGAGATCGCTACATGGATTGAAACAATCAGAACGGATGTGGTACAATCGTTTGAATGGATATTTGTTGAAAGAATAATATTAAAACAATCCAACATGTCCATGTGTTTTTATAAAGAAATCATAGTCAGGATTTGCTATTATAACTATATATGTTGATGCCTTAGATATAATTGGGACTCTTGGAGAGCTTTAAAAGACAATTAATATCTTAAGAAAGAATTTGAGATGAAAGATCTCGGAAGAACAAAATTTTCCATTGGCATACAAATCAAGTATTTAACATATGAGATATTTGTTCACCTGTCAATTTATATAAGAAAAATTTTGAAAATGTCACATCCATTAAATATTCTAATGGAAGTTCGTTCACTAGATGTGAAGAAAGATATATTTTGACCTCATGATGATATGAAGAACTTTTTGGTCCTAAAGTATCATATCTTAGTGCAATTGGTGTACTTATGTATCTTGCTAATAATATGAGACCAAATATTGCATTTTCAGTAAATTTATTAGCAAGATATAATTATTCTCTAACAAAAAGACATTGGAATGGAGTTAAACATATATTTTATTATCTCCGAGAAATGATTGATAAATCGAATTTTGATGATTGGTTATGTAGATTCTAGATATTTATCTGATCCACACAAAGCTAAATCTCAAACAGGTTATCTATTCACATGTGGAAGAACTGTTGTTGTATCGTGGTAGTCAGTGAAATAGATCATAAGGACTACTTCCTCAAATCATGCTGAAATTCTTGCAATTCACGAGGATAGTCAAGAATATGTATAGTTAAGATCAACGACTTAGCATATTCGTGGAACATGTGGTTTGTCTTCTAGTAAAAATCTTCCAACAATATACGAAGACAACAGAATATGCATATCCCAAATTAAATGAGGATATATTAAAAGAGATAAAACAAAACATATTTCATTTGAGCTTTTCTACACTTATGATCTTGAAGAAAATGATGACATCATGTACTATAAATTTATTCGAAAGATAACCTGAAAGACTTATTTACAAAGAAATTACCTACCGCAATATTTGAAAAACTGCTGCACAATATTGAAGTGCGACGACTTAGAGATCTTAAGTGATGTTTTCATGAGGGGGAGTAAATATACTTTTTAGGAGTATAAATTATATGAAATATATATTATTTTTCCTTAATTGAGATTTTTTCCATTGGATTTTTTCCTAGTAAGATTTTAACAAGACATATTTCATATATATAATAGGCATCTAAGAGGGAGTATTATAAATATTATGATAATAGATGTCCATTAGATGCTCATGCTTATTGTCTATTGATCATGTGTCATGCCCTCATTTCCCAAAGTGTTGTCCATGTGTCTCAACATTATACATTATTAATGTCATGTAATCCATCTCTACTTGCTAAATTGTCTATAAATAGTACTTTTGGTGGGTTTTGGAAGACACATATATTAGGCAAAATCCATAAAAATTGGGAAAAGTGGAGATTTTAGAGAAATTTATTTCATATTTTGTTAATTTATTTATATATCATGTTTAATTTATTTAAAATTTATATTTCATTATTCTATTATATTATATCTTATTGATATTCGTATTTCTATTGTGCTCCTCAAGTTCATAATAGTTTGAACTTTAAAATAACTCTTTGAATTTTAATATTATCTAATAGTTCTACTTTCACACTTTTGTTTGGTAGACAGACATTTTTAATTTTTTTTTTATTAATCTCATTAAACATGAAATTGAACACGTGGATATTCTAGTAAAAAATACATTTCAATTTTATTTATAATAGTTTTGTGAATTAAAAAAATTATGATAATATAGACATCTACTCGACTCAAAATTGAAATTTTACAAACATACTAGACCTTTTAAAGTTTGAGAACCTATTCAAAACACTTTTGAGTGGGTCTGAATATGAAAATGTAAGCTTTCAATACTTTTCAACTTTATTACTACATATTTATCTATGGGATTTGAGTTTTGTTTGTCTCCATTTCAAAACTTACCCTTTTCCTCTTTTCACTAAATATTCATTGACTTTTAATTAATTTAAAATAATTAAGAAGTGAAATTAATTTTAATACTGATAAAAAATGTAGTGAAATTTGATTAATATAATTTTTTAAAATTAATTAATAAATATGAGCACTAAATACTAAAGAAAAGAATATTTAATGAGAAATCGGAATTAAAAGGCAAATTTTGAATCTAGGAATTAAACTTTACAAAATTCAAAATATAAAATTATAACATTCTGAAACTAAATTCAAAATTTAAAAAATAAATATTAGAAATGATATATCCAAAACTTTCCGATCAAAAAGTTGTTGACTATGAAGCACAAACACAAATACGACTACACGATATAGATACGATTAAATACGGGGATTCGCCAATTTCTAAAAAAAACTAAGATACGAATACATATAAGGATGCGTCATTTATATATATATATATATATATATATATTTAATATATATATTTCTAAAAAACGAGGATACTGATACATTGTTTTTCTTTAAAAAGATTTAGGATATAAATAAATTTAGCATACAAGTTAATAACAATAACACAAAATAGAATACAAACACTGAAATACAATACAAAAAAAAAGCAACATCTAAGATGTTGAAGTACAATAACTAATAAAATGCAATAGAAAAGTGACTCATATTGCAAAAAAGAAAGAAGAAGAATATTAGAGAGAGAATAAGAAGATAAACGAAGAAATTATTGTTGAAGATATTCAAATGATTTATATTTTGGTGGACTTTGTGGGGACTCAAATGTGAAGATGGAGATTAGATGATTATAGTCTAGGGTTTGGTCCGTTATTTATTTTTTTTCTTTTAGTTTCGAAGTAGTGAGCTTTTTAAACAGGTTACCTAATTTTAGATTGGGAAAGATTATATGAGTTACTTGCCTTTTTTCTTAAAAAAAAATAATAGATATGTCAAATGGTGTATTAGATACGTATCTGAAAGTATAGTCGTGTGTTATTGATATCTGATACTTGTATTCTTTGCTTCATAAAGTATCTGTACTTCATAGGTTGTTGACAAATGAAATTCAAAATAAAAATTAAGAAATAAAATGAAAATATTCTAAAATATGCACACTCAAATACCGGTAAATTTGTTAAAAGAAAAAAAAAGAAGAAATATTAGTGGCAAATGGATCCGCCAAATTCTGCCGGCTCTTAGACCGCAAGCACCACCGAATTCGATTCCGATTCATCATTCGTCGGAAAATTTCGTTTCTCAGGTCGATCACGCCGCCGTCTCATCTTAACAGCAAATTTGGGACTTAATTTGAATTCAATCGATTCGACTGGGCATCCATCTTCATAACAATGGCGGAATTTCTCGATTTGGAAGCACAAGACGGCGTCCGGATGCCGTGGAATGTGATGCCGGGGACGAAGCAAGAAGCTAGCAACTGCATAGTTCCAGTTTCCGCCTTGTACACGCCGATCAAAGCGTTCCCGAACATGCCGGTGCTACCTTACTCTCCGCTTCGGTGTCGTACTTGTCGCTCTATTCTCAATCCTTTTTCCATTGTTGATTTCGCTGCGAAGATCTGGATCTGTCCCTTTTGTTTTCAGCGGAATCATTTCCCTCCTCATTACGCTTCTATTTCCGACGATAACCTTCCGGCCGAGCTATTCCCGCAATATACTACTATTGAATACGAGTCCACTGGGGAAACGCCGTCTTCGGTTCCTCCGGTGTTCATGTTTGTGTTGGATACTTGTATAATTGAAGAGGAGATTGCATTTTTGAAATCTGCTTTGTCTCAGGCTGTTGATCTTCTTCCTGATAATTCGTTGGTTGGACTCATTACGTATGGTACTTTTGTTCACGTTCATGAATTGGGGTTCGGTCAGATTCCGAAGACGTTTGTTTTTAAGGGCACCAAGGATGTGTCCAAGGAGCAGCTTCTGGAGCAGATGAACTTCTTCCTCAAGAAGCCCAAGCCCCCTACTGGTGTTATTGCTGGTGCTAGAGATGGACTTTCAACTGAGAGTATTGCTCGCTTTTTGCTGCCTAAGTCTGAGTGCGAATTTGCTCTCAATTCAGTATGTACTACGAAATTTGAGATAATATGACTGCTAGATGCTGTTGAATTGAAATTGAAAGTTGGTATTCGAATTAATAGGTTTTGGAGGAGCTACAGAAAGACCCTTGGGGAGTTCCAGCGGATCAGCGAGCCCCGAGGTGCACTGGGACTGCCCTCAGCATTGCCGCCAGCTTGCTAGGCGCTTGTGTTCCTGGTTCAGGAGCAAGAATCTTAGCGTTTGTTGGTGGGCCGTCGACTGAAGGACCGGGTGCCGTAAGGATATCATTTAATATGCTGACACCCATTGTCTTAATTATTAATTGTGAATTCGCTCAATTTTGTGTATTCTATATATTTGAATGCATTTTGGACTAGGTTCTGATTTTCCCTCCTTATTTTCACTGTCTAGATTGTATCTAAAAATTTATCTGAACCAATTCGGTCTCACAAGGACCTGGATAAAGATTCTGCCCCGCATTTTCATAAAGCAGTTAAGTTTTATGAGGGACTCTCAAAGCAGCTAGTTCATCAAGGACATGTACTTGATCTTTTCGCTTGTGCTCTTGATCAGGTAATTTGCACCCTCGATACATCCACTTTATTCTTAATCTTTTGGGGTTGCTCTCATCCTTTATGGTTACTTCGTATCATTTTTATAAAAAATGAAATTGAGTTGTTTGTGGGATATCTTAAACAGTTGCTGTGGCAATTTTCCTAATGCAGTGGATACTCGCAGGTTGGAAATTTATAATCGTGGTGATGGTAATATGTCCTATTAGGAGATGCTGTTGGTGTATAGAGAGACGAAGCTGAATAATTTTGTTTGTCAAAAGTTCATTTTCTGGAGGATTTATTTGGTCATAGCAGAGAAGTTTTGTTCTGACCATTTATTTTAGCTTCCGATAGTTTAAATTTGACAAGTGAATGCTCTTTAAGGATACATTATATTCTTTAGGACCTATTCTTTCTGTAAGATGCTTGTATATATATGTTATGAGACTAAGTAGTTAGATGAATAAAGTTGTCCAGCAAGAAAGGGAATATAGGAATTTGACCATGACAAGTTTGTATTGTAGATTAGAAATTTAATTTTACTTTGTAAAAGATAAGTATTTCTTTTATTTGTAACTACAATATGTATAATAGACATTGATGCTCCATCGTTCATAAGCATTTTAAATGAAAAATATGTTCTTCTAGGTCGGCATTGCTGAACTTAAAGTTGCAGTTGAAAAGACTGGAGGGCTTGTTGTGCTTGCCGAAAGTTTTGGCCACTCTGTTTTTAAGGATTCCCTTAAACGTGTTTTTTCTGGTGAATATGATCTCGGCTTATCATCAAAGTAAGCATTTAATTGAATATAGATGCAGAAAAAGAGTTTATCATACCTTTTCTTCTTTAGTAATAGAAATATTTAATTATTGGCATACAATTATGTATTATAGTGTAATTATCGATTCTTGTCCACTTAGATCCCCCGCACATTATTTAAACCTTTCTAAAGTGCAATGAAC
The DNA here is from genome assembly GCF_027475165.1 of Benincasa hispida. Classification (NCBI taxonomy): domain Eukaryota; kingdom Viridiplantae; phylum Streptophyta; class Magnoliopsida; order Cucurbitales; family Cucurbitaceae; genus Benincasa; species Benincasa hispida. The sequence continues at coordinate 84,266,296 of NC_143489.1, read as the reverse complement.
TGTTTCTGTTAATCTTTTTTAATGACAAAATTAATTTGGCGTTAGGCACTTGTCCTCTTGATTTACTCTTTTTTCTGCCTGCTCATTAATGTTACTAAGGACTAATATATTGTATTATGTAAAAGATTGTAGACTCAATCTTGTAATTGCATTTGTTTATAATTTTTCACCTTCTTGGATGCTAGTAAAGGTATCTGATTTATTGTGTTTGTGATTCATTTTTCCATTAAAGTAAATTCTGACTGCCAATTTATTGACGTTATTGTAAATTTTTAATCAAAACCATAAGAATTATGTCTGGCAAAATGTTCCATCTTTATTTGCAGCAGAAAAATATAATTTGTAAGTTTGTAATGTAATACTTATTTATTAATCTTTTCCTGAGTTTCCTTTTCCATCAGATCTGAGAGGTTTATTGTGGAGAAAGGACATGTAATTCATTGTATGTTTAGTTTAATTGGGGAGCTAAACTTCTTTTGGAAGATTTTGAATAACGATTAGAATTATTCAAGATTAATCTAAGTTTCCACATTTCTTCCGCTATAGTTCTATTGTTTAACAACGTCTGCCTGTTGCTTTTAATCACTTTCCTCCTTCCTCTTTTAAATGTTGTTGTAGTGGTATATTTGAGATCAATTGCTCAAAGGATATCAAAATTCAGGGGGTAATTGGTCCCTGTGCATCTCTTGAAAAGGTATTGCCTAAGGAATAGCTGAAGCCTTCCTCTCCTTTTAAAATGTTTTGCATCTTTGAAGTTCATTTTGCTTGCTTTGGTGCAGAAAGGTCCTTTGAGCTCAGACACTGTCATTGGTCAAGGAAATACAAGTGCATGGAAAATGTGTGGTCTTGATAAAGCAACAACTTTGAGTCTCATATTTGAAATTGTTAAAAAAGAGAACTCGGATGCTGCTGTTCAATCTGCCAGCAATCAGTTTTACTTTCAATTTTTGACGTAGTATGGAACCTGAACTTTATCTTTCTAGCTATTTGAACTGTTATGTTTAACTAGATGGAATCCGTTCTTACTTAAATTCAATTTGAGTTTAGTTATCAGAATAACAATGGTCAAATGAGGCTCCGTGTTACAACCCTTTCTAGAAGATGGGTTGCTGGACCTGGAAGCATACAGGTAAGCGTTTGACTCCTGTACTTGAAGCACCACCTATTCATAGATTGGTTTTGGGACATGATTGTTGGGGGATGTATGGGAGCTTCTCTGGGTAACTTTTGTGTGCCTCCAAGAATAATTTTCTGTTACCTCGTAAAGCTTATGTAAGTTCATTGTAAAATTTGTAATCTCTATCCACAACAATATGATTTTGGAAGGAAGAATTAATTTAGGCCATTAGTGAAAATAATTAAAAGAAAACAAGGGAAGAAAACTTTAGTAATAATTGATCAAACATGTTCCCACTGATTTTTTGTTTTAGAAAGCAGAAAAGCTGTTTTCCAGATTAACACTAAAGAACTTACAGGTCACTTCACATATGCAAAGTTTCATGAAAAGAAACTATCCATAGGCTGAATAGCGGGACTATTTTCTGTTGATTAGGATGAAGGTACCATGAGTAGGCTTTGGTGGAGTATTTTGGAAGTCTTTTAACTATTAAATATTTGCTCTTAGGATCTTTAAGAATTTCGTAGTCTAAGTCCTCTATGGCCATAACTTCAAAGATAAAGCCAGAAACTTGGGTGGGACCATGGGGTTCTTATGCAAACTTTGGAAAATTTTGATTCGAGGGGAATTAAGGAGCTTGTATAAACAAATGCCCTTTTGTGTGTATATATATATATTTTATACAACCTGTCCACTTGTATTCTTTCAAATCAATTAAAACACTTGAAAGAAGAAGTTCAGAGAAAAGAGAGGAGGAATCCTGTGGAATAATAATAAAAAAAATAAATATAAACATTGTTGCCGTTTTTTGGCCGGGAGAAGATTATGAAGATGATTGGTCCAAGATTTTTGCCTAGAGGCAGACCCAAATGTAGAAACCACAATGAGCAATGTTATGGCTAACAAGTTGTGTCCACCTATGAAGCTTAGTATGGTCACCAATTAATGTGCTTCAGAAATTTTTTTCCTATTGTTGTTCAAGTTGGATATAGACTAGAAAATGTGCTTAGACTAATACTGATTAGTGAATGATGTCATCAACAAAATGCAAATGAGTGGGTTGGGCCATATCTCTTTCCACTCCTTCAACTAAACCTCTTTCTATCCCCCTTGAAACGAGTTTGCTAACCACATTCATTACTGAAGAGAGAAGAAAAGGAGATCGAGGAGAACCGTCCCAAGCTTCCTGCAAACAAAAACCGATATCCTAGATTAGGCATTAATTAGATTAGGAAAAATAGTCGAGAATTATCGGCTTCTAACTTAAGTTCTCTATAGAACGCATTTTGCCACTGCTCATTGTAAATGTCATTCGATTTGAAATAAAGCTGCAAGATTACATTTGAGAAATTGCAGTCAGCAACAACTGACGAGGGTCTGGGACAAAGTAATAAAAAACGACAAGGTGAAGAGTAAAATGCTCTCTTCTCTCTCCTCTCCCATCTCTCTTTCCAGCCATAGACCTATCTTTTTTTAGCTCCGCTCACCATGGCCCTCCCATCGCCGATCACCCCTTCTTCATCCATCACCTGGTCGATTCATATTGACCGGAAAATCTTCTCTCACTCCAATCTCTCCATCTAACTGAAAGCACTTCAAACTTTCTGAATAAACCCAATCCAACATTCATTCGATTTTTATCTCATGGAAATCTCTTGAATGGCTAACCTCTTCCTTCCAAGCTCTGTTCAAGGACCCTTGCAACCACAAATTTTTTAGAAAGTTGATTGACAATGGTGATACTCTTTGGCTTGAAAAACACAGCAATAAATATGGGTACTTTTCTGAGCTTACCCTTTTAGAGCAATCTGACCGCCGTTCCATTCTCTTTGTCCCTGCTATGAATGACAAAAGAGGCTGGTTCTCATTCTTTTCTTTGGTTTCAGACTATCTTGGGAAGCCTAAATCAAAGAGCAGTGCAACTTTTAGCACTATTACACAAACGTGTAATGCAGTAGTTCAATCAAGAAGCTTTGCAATTTCCAACAATGACATTCCCCCATCAACTCTTGGCAGTCCCAACTCCTCCCCAGCCCCCTGTTACCACATTTAAACTGGCAAGACATGGTGATTGTCAAGAGGTTTGCTTATAATGATTCTTGGCCGATTATCTGAGATTCCCTCTAAGCTTTTCTATCATCTAAATGCACTATCAACCTCATCTCTGATGACAAAGCCTTGCTACATGTCTATAGTTCGGCAATCTCTCAAAAACTATGTGCTAATTCGGATTGGACAACCATTGGCCCTTTGAAACTTAAGTTTCTTTCACCATCCATATCTTCTTCTTTCCAACAACAAATGGTAGCGTCATGTGGAGGCTGGATTAATGTGCTTCATCTCCCAATTACTCATTGGACTGAAGTAATCTTTTAAGTACATTGGTGACATATGTGGTGGTTTTGTTCAAATCTCAAATCAAACGGAACGTGGGTTGGATCTTACTTTTGCTCACTTGAAGATCAAGGAAAACACGCGAGGCTTCATTCCATTTGAAGTAAGTATACCAAAGGAGTTGGCCGGTGAGGAACTACTGGTTCAAATTCAATCAGCCGGCACCGGAGGACAGCGACACACCTCCTTACCTACACAAGGAAATAGCATTAAAGGAGTTTATGAAAATGTGGATCTCATTGATTCTCGGTTAAATGAAAAAAGTAAGTCCATAATTTTTGAACCAAGTCAATCAGTCCCTTCCTCTCTCTCTCCATATCTGCCACCTTTGACCGAGTCTCCTACCAATTATGGAGAAGATAAATCTCCCTCCTTCCCTCACCATAAATGACCAAACGGTGGACCCACAATTTGACTCTATACCTCTTTCCAATTCAATCGAAAACCGTAGCCAAAATCCTTTACCTAAGTCAACTCCATCATTTAGTTTCCAAAACCAACCTAACAACCTCTCCAATTCGTCATCTCCCTCCTTCACACAACCCTCTCTTTCCACAGTTACTTTTAGCGCGGGTCCCACCACTTTACAAGCTGGTACTTTGTATTCCATCTTAGCCAACAAACCAAACCTTCCTTTTACTGGTTTTGATACAGAAGGTTACCTATCTAGCCCTTCCAAAGAAACTAATTTCATTGCTCAACCCCTCGATATGGCCATCTTTGGTGATTAGCCGATTGACACTAACCACCTGCCAATACATATTCTTCCCCCTCTTCCATCCGACCTTAATCACAAACAAAATCTCTCACTTTCTCCCCCTGTCAACCATGAGCCTGTTTCCCCTTCCCTACCCTTCACCATCAACCACCAACAACCATCATCCTCTCCTCCTTCCCTACCCATCAGTCTTCATGATTTGGCTTCCCTATTGTCCTTACATGGTTTATGTGTTATGACTATTCCTTTTATCCCTCCTTCTACCTCCAAAACCAAGAAAATCAACAATACCAATAGTAAAAAACCAAAGCTTCATAGGGAATTGCAAGGCCTTTTTTCTTCAGTCCATTATGATAAAACTGCCACTTTGGCTATTAGGGAGGGCTCATCCGAGCATCCATGAAATTCCTCTCATGGAATGTCTGGGGTCTTAATTCGTGGTTTGGACCTTGGTTAAGAAGCTAATTCAACAACATAACCCTGGGATTGTTCTTCTACAAGAAACAAAGCTATCATCTGTTGATTCTTCTTTGATTAAATCCATTTGGAGTTCCTCATTCATTGGTTGGACTGCTCTGGATGCTATTGATTCGTCAGAGAGTATTCTTATTCTTTGGACTGAGCCTGGCTTTACTATCTTTGAGGTTATTCAGGGCCACTTTTCTGCTTCAATTCATGTATCCTTGTCTGATGGTTTTTCTTTTTGGCTTTCGACGGTTTATGGCCCATCTGATAATGCTTTTAGATCTGATTTCTGGCAAAAGCTTGATGATTTAGCCGGTTTGGGAGGTGTAAATTGAGTTATTAGTGGTGACTTTAACGTCACTAGATGGTCTTGGGAAAAGTCACATGACAAGACAATTTCCTCTAGTATGCATGCCTTAAATCAATGGATTATAGATTATCAATTACAGGATATTCCTTTATTGAATGGTTTCTTTACATGGTCGAGTTCCGGTCCTACATAATATCTATCTCTTCTTGATCATTTTCTGCTTATAGAGAATTGTCTACGTAAATTTGGGTCAGTTACACTCAAACGTTTTTGGATTGTATTGCATCTGATCATTTTCCACTGGCCTTATCTTCTGGAAGCATTGATTGGGGTCCTTGCCCTTTCAGATTTGAAAACCCCTGGCTTCAAGTGCCTTCTTTCCATCCCTTGGTGGAGAATTGGTGAAATTGCCACCCAATTACCGATTGGCCTGGGCATGGTCTTATGTTGAAGCTTCAGGGTTCAAAAGCTATTATTCGTGATTGGAATACCAATCGGTGTAGTGAGGTTACTAATCTTCATTCTCTTGTCTCACAGTTGACCAATTTAGATGCCCTGGAAGAAAATCAACAGGCCCTTAATAAGGAACAATTTAATAGACGTTGTATACTTTGTGAACAGATTGAAACCTTGACTATTCAAGATCACATTCATTGGCAGCAGCGTTGCAAGCTGAAATGGCTTCTTGAGGGTGATGAAAACACACGGTTTTTCCATAGAATTGTTGCTGCCCGATGCCGTAAGTCCTCTATTACGAAAATTCTCTCCAAGGATGGCACTAGTCTCATAATATTGAGGCTGAATTCTTGTCATTTTACTCATCTCTCTTTAAAAAAGACATGGGCCATCGTTTTCTTCCAACTAATCTTCAGTGGAATTTTATTTCATCCTCACAAGCCATTGATCGTCCCTTTATTGATGACGAGGTATTTGTTGCTGTCTCCTCTCTTGGTGTTAGTAAATCTCCTAGTCCAGATGGTTTTACGGCTGAATTTTTCAAGTTTTCTTGGACTACTCATAAATCTGATATGATGTTAGCCACTAACGAATTTTACAATTATGAGATTATTAATGTGAAACTAAATGAAACTTATATCTGCCTGATTCCTAAGAAAGTTGACTTGAGATCTGTTTCTGATTATAGACCTATTAGTCTCATTCCTTGTGCTTACAAGATTATTGCCCATGTTTTATCAAATCGTTTGAAGAAGGTTCTTCCTTTTACCATCTCACCCAATCAGCTTGCTTTTGTGGCTAATAGACAGATTTTTTATGCTTCCTTGATGGCGAATGAGCTCATTGATGATTGGATTTTTAGGAATAAACCAGGGGTTGTCTTAAAATTGGACCTTGAGAAAGCCTTTGAAATGGTTGATTGAGATTTTCTTGACAACATTCTTCAGATAAAAGGTTTTGGTTGTCGTTGGCGCAATTGGATCAGAGGATGCATTACTAGTGCGAATTACTCCATCATTATTAATGGCCACCCCCGTGGCAAGATTATTCCTTTACATGGCATAAGACAGGGAGATCCTCTCTCTCCCTTTATTTTAGTTGCTGATTGTCTGAGTCGTCTTATTGACCATAGCTCCGCATTGGGTCATATTGGTGCTCATCCTATTGGTCATTCAAATTTTACTCGGACTCATTTATAGTTTGCTGATGACACTTTGTTGTTCTCTACTGTTGACAAATCTACTATACAGAACTTGTTTGATATTGTCCATATTTTTGAATGTGCTTTAGGCTTAAAATCAATCTTGCTAAGAGTGAGCTTTCTTGGGATACATGTCTCTGACTCTGATTTTGGCTAGTTGTTGCGTTCTTTTGGTTGCAAACAAGGTTACTGGCCAGCTTCTTATTTAGGGCTTCCTTTGGGTGGTAACTCTAAATCTGTTTTGTTTTGGTAGCCCGTTGAGAGGTTTCAGCATAAACTCCACAATTGGAAGTATTCATATATTCCGAAGGGGGGTTGTCACACACTCATTCAAGCTACACTTTCTAGCCTCCCAACTTATTATTTGTCTTTGTTTAAGACTCCTTCCTCTGTTATTAATTGCTTGGATATTGGTTCGAGTTTTCTTTTGAGAGGGCTCTCGTGGTGATGGTGGTGTGCATAATGTGTATTGGATGGTTTCTCAATGTCCTCAATTATTGGGTGGCCTTGGCATTGGCAATTTTAAATATCGAAATTCTGCTCTTCTTGCGAAATGGACTTGGGCGTTTTTTAACTGAACATGACGCTTTATGGTGGAAGCTCATTGTTGTTAAGTATTAATCCTCTGATTGTGTTTGGCCCTCTCCTATCTCTCGTGTTTCTTCTAAAGCACCTTGGAGGTACATTTTTCATTTTACTGAGTTGATTGCTAATCGAGTTAGTCGCCGTATTGGTGATGGTTCATCTACGTCCTTCTGGAATGACTCTTGGCTTAGTTGTGGAGTCCTTGCCACCATTTATCCGTGACCCTTTCGTCTTATGCAACATTCTGAGGTTACAGTTGCTAATGCTTGGAACTCTTCTATGTCTGCTTGGAATTTGAACTTACATCGTAATCTTACTGAGTTGGAGATTGTTGAATGGGCTTCATTATCCTTTCATTTGACATCTGTCCGATTGCATTCCTCCCCTGATACTTGGTTATGGCCGCTTGATCTTTCTTTGGGCTTTACTGTTAAGTCTCTTATGGCTGACCTAGTGGGTGATCTGGATTCGGGTTTGCCTGATCTTTACTCGGTGATTTGGAAGGATAGATATCCTAAGAAGATTAAAATCTTTCTTTTGGAACTCAGCTGGGGTGCCACTAATACTGCTGATCATTTGTAACGCTGTATGCCTTTATATATCTCTTTCTCCATCTTGGTGTCATACGTGTCACAAACATGCCGAATCGTTGGTTCATCTATTTTTTCACTGTTTTTCTTTTGCTACTGGCATTTGGAACCTTCTTTGGCCTCTTTTTGGTTGGTCTTTCACTTGTCCTATTAACATTTCCGATGCTTTGGCCTCAGTGTTATTGGGTCATCCTTTTGGTGGAACTAAGGTCATTTGGTTGGCCTTTATCCGTGCTTTCCTTTGGTACTTATGGGATGAAAGGAACAGACGACTTTTTCATGATACATGTTTTTCTATTGCTCGGTTTTTTTAGTTAGTTTTGTCTACTGCTTTCTCTTGGTGTAAATTAAAGCACCCTTTCTCTCATTTCAGCTTATCTTTTTTAGTCAGTAATTGGCAATCCCTATTGTAGTTTCATTCATCGGGGTCTTCCCCTTATTCACATCAATAAACAATTTCTTATACCAAAAGAAACTTAAAGTTATCTATAGAATCCAAAAACCTTTTTAGATCTTATCCAAAAATTCTCGATCAGCATTGATGGCCTTCTCAAATCAATTTTGGAAACAAGACCTCTTATGAACTTGAGCCCCTATAATCCTCAATAGTCTCATTGCAATAAGGAGGACCTTATCAAGCATCTACCTCTTGGCCATAGAAACACCATAATTGCATTTTTTTATATGAGAAACAGAGAAGAAATAGAGAACATTAGGGTGTGGATTAATCAACACCATTCTTATTCTATCCACTAAAACCTTAGTGATAATATAATTCTATTGGAACTAGTAGGTAAAATCCACTCTACATCCATTTACTTAGACTGTGAAAGTCTCTCATACCTGAGTCGACTATAACCAACTTGTAAAATTCTCATAAATTTTTTTTATAATAAGTTGGGCGATCTCCCTTTTTTTTTTTGTAAGATCTAGCAAAATGGCCTCTCTGCTATTTTGTTCGTTTAGAATTTTTGGTGGCTGATTAAGGAGGAATTTGCAATTATATTATAGGACTTGATTGCGGGGTTTGACCAAGAAGCTGCTGCTGCAGTCATGGCGCGTCTAGTTTCCTTCAAGATGGAGAATGAGGTAACCATCTGTTCGTTTTCTAGTTTTTAAATCCTGAATGCCGGTGCTATGGTTTTTGTTTTCTAAATCTGGAATTGTATTCATGATGACATTTTCTGATAAAAAGAATTTGTGTAGATGTTTCCCATTTGTAGTACATTTTCAATTATGACAAGAAGTACTCCTAAGAATTAGTTCGATGAAAGATGCCATATTTGAATAGATATCTTCTCAGGACTTATAATTTTGTTATACCATCAGCTCTTTTGGAATTTGGGCTTCATGATTCAGGCTATATCACAACTTACAAGAATACATTCTAACACCTGTTGTATAAGCAAACAATTGAACACAAAATATGGATAACAAACTAAGTCGCGAAGCAGCTGAAGTGGGAAACACTGTTTATTGGGGAGATACTCTGAACCCTTATATATGGTAACCGAATAGAATATATTTTGATGTAGGATGACAGAAATAGCTATACCATTATATCTGGTACTGAACAGAATACATTTAATTTTGATGCAGTTTGGTAGAAACAGCTATATATAATATATATATATATATATATATATATATATATATATATATATATGTATCTTTCTTGACAAGAAACTTGGATGCGTATTATAGACATATCCTTGTAACTTGTTAGCGAAGATAAATTTTTCTGTTCTGTATACTTCTTAAACTTTAACAATTTATTTATTACTATTGTGTTCTAATATTGGAAAGTTGCAACTGGTATTCAGGCAGAGTTTGATCCTATAAGATGGTTGGATAAATCATTGATTCATCTTTGTTCCCGTTTTGGAGATTATCAGAAAGATACTCCATCTTCCTTCAGCTTATCTCCACGTTTCTCAATATTCCCTCAGTTTATCTTTCATTTACGACGATCTCAGTTTGTGCAGGTACTTATTTGTTCATATATTTGCAATCATTTTCAACATCAATTAGGTACAATATTTTTATAACCAATGTCAGAATTCGTTCTAATTCAATGTGAATTTTGAAGGTTTTTAATAACAGTCCTGATGAGACTGCGTACTTCAGAATGATCCTGAACCGTGAGAATGTTGCTAATTCTGTTGTAATGATCCAACCGTCATTGATTTCTTACACATTTCATTCAGCCCCAGAACCAGTTCTTCTTGATGTAGCTGCCATTGCAGCTGACAGGATTCTGCTATTGGATGCATATTTCACTGTTGTTATCTTCCACGGAGCAACTATTGCCCAATGGAGAAAAGCTGGATATCACAATCAGCCGGAACATCAGGTATTTCTTTTCATTTTTCCTTTTTACTAATTAAATAGTACTGCAGAAGCATGTACATTTTCATTTTGAACTAAAAGTAACAATGAGGAGTCAATTTAGAAACAACATTGATGACATAAATCTTTTGTCGTGACCTCCATTTTTTACTCACCTACTTTCTCAACCCACTTAATCTTAAAATTTCCTTCTGGCCTGGCATTCCCACAAGAGTTTTGACGAATCACTGAATTATTCGTTTCTCTGTATTGGGATTATATTTCCACATAAAGACTAGGTTAAGAGCGTCCCTCTAGATGATTATCTAGTATTACCATTATCAATGATGTAAATATGAGAAGAAACCTTCTCTTCCCTTTCTATTTCTGTCAATTTTTCATTATTTTTTTTTTTGGGATTAATATTGGGGAAAAGTTCAAACTGAAGTGGCTATCAAGTTGAAGAGATTCCTTTCGTTCAGTTGCTTCGAATTTTGCTAGTCTATGATGGTTGACCATGGTGCTGATTATTAACTACTTTTTGCAGGCGTTTGCTCAGTTGCTGCAAGCTCCACGTGATGATGCAGATGCAACAATTAAGGAGAGATTTCCAGTACCACGTCTGGTGATCTGTGATCAACACGGCTCCCAGGTTTGTCTCCCTTTACCAATCATCGACAGTTCAGTGAATCTGTATATACCTTTTTTATTTTAGTTATTCAACATGGGGATCTAATTCGAAGGCACTTCTTCCTCTGACCCATTCGCTTCCTTCTTGACTTGTGAGAATAAATTGAGAGGGTTGCCATATTGATAAAGTGCATTAACTCTAATTAGCCATCCCATAGAGTATCAAGACATCAAAAATTGAAGTTCGAAGTCCAAAAAATTGGAAAAAGGATAATCACTGAAGTTCAAATATTTGTATATTTTTAATCAATATGTAAACTAGCAGGGTGCCGTCTCAAAATCTAAATAACTTGAGGAAGCATAGAAAAATGTCTCTCAACTCTACTGGGTGAAGTAGTAAAGTTATCTTCTGGTCCTCAGTTTATTTCCCATTTTCACCCATTGTCAAATTCTGCTAGTCAAAATCTGACACAATGATCTCCTTTCACTTTACACCAGCAGCGTGATTTTGATGTGGTCATTCCACCAGAATGAGCCTCTAGGATATCCTGATGTAGGAAGAAAATATGAGTTCGTTTAGTTTGTACATAGTTAATTAATTTAATTACACTGTTGATGCTTAATACTTCGTTAATCAGTATTTAGGATTTAATTCAAAAAGAGCTTAGCATAACAGTAATTGACATGATCCTTCTCTTGAGGTCAAAGGTTCAAAGTCGCATACGCCCTTGATTGTACATAAAATAAATTGCAATTTCTAATATCTTTATTCTTTATTAGTCTCTATGTAGCCTATTAGGTTGTAATAGAGGACTTTTTTAGACTTCCCATCAATGAAATTATGAATGTTTCTCTCTATTGAGAGCTTGCCTGTCTTCTTGGGATGAATTTCCCAACTTTATGGATTCATTTCCATCCTGCCAAAACCTGGTGCATCATTACCTCATACAAGAAACGACCATCTTACTAACTATTAACAAAAAAGTTCTACTACTATTTCCGAAACTGGTTTCCTCTTCCAGACGTCGACAGAACCTCACCATCCGATCCATTTAACACTTTTGTTTTTTGGGACAGGCACGTTTCCTTCTGGCAAAGCTGAATCCATCAGCCACCTATAACACTGAATCTCCCCTTCCAGGTGGAGATATCATCTTCACCGACGATGTCAGTTTCGAAGTCTTCTTGGATCATCTACAGAGATTAACCGTTCAATAAGAACACACAGGTGGGATTTCTTCAGTTTTGTAACATGGCTTCTAGTTTGTATAGTAATTGTTCCGTTTCTATTGAGTGCACATTTTGCATTAGCTCATTGCTCTTTTACAAAGAAAAACTTAGATGCTTTTTCACCCTTTGATGTTTTTAAATTTATGAACGTAAGGAAGGGTACGTTTAGGTTAGTGCTCTGATCAAATTTGGTTTCTGGTGTAATCCAGCAATCATAGGAAGAAGGTTTATCAAGTTTTGTAATTTTTGTTGAATAGGAAATTTTATGAATAAGATGAACTTTGCTGTCAAAATCATGTATTCTTTTATATTCGAGTATAGATAGTCTTCTCCAAATCCCCCTTAGTTTAGAATTTCACCTCTTTCTTCTGTTTCTTACTTGAATCGATTACATGGATTCTAAAATCTCTGCATTCTAATTTCTGCACCAATTTCCATCTTCTGAGACGTCTATGAATTAAGATGTATTTGAAATGACTTTTAAGTGCTTAATTTTTTTTTAAGCACTTCGTGTGTTATTCTAAACAAGCCGACGGTGAAGAGGTCGCGGGGTTGGGCCTTTATTTTTGATGTAGAGGTATTGAGTTCTTTGTAAAGATTTTCGTCTGGAAAATTGTATAGCTGCAAATACATATAGGTAATGAAAAATGGCTAAAAATTTGAAGTATTTGTAATTGCCTATCATGATTTTAGGAGAAGGAAGATTTTTTTTTCTCCCCACTTGTACATTCAGTAGTGTATTCCCGATCAAAACACTTCTAACTGAAAATTATATATATATATATGCTAGATTTTGTTTCAAATAAACTAAGTTTAGTATAATTTATAAAAAAAATATCAATCATTATTTTAGATTATAAAGCAAATGCATTGTAGGAATTTGTTACAGAAATGAACCAACCGTGATTGTCTTCTCCAACTCCTTTTTTAACCCATGGCGGAAGCGGACAAAGAGTGGAAACAAGAGAAAAATTGTACAAAAGAATGTTTCTACCCTCTTCATTGTAGTTAGAATAAATAATTAGGTTAAAAAAAATTTGGTCCCTAAACTTTTATGAAAGTAATAATTTAGTCTTTGGATTTTATTTTGTAACAATTTAGTCCTTGTATTTTATTTTAAATATTTTTTTTAATTAAAGTGTTTAAATGAAAATGACATTTTTAAAAATACAAAATTCTATCCACTAACTTTTTATATATAATAATTTTCCATTTATGAGGAAGAAGGGTAGGAAGATGTAGATGGTTTTGCATCTGAAAAAATTGCATTTTTGTTTTGTTTTTTTTTAAGGAGGGAAAAGAAGGAGACAAGATAAAAAGGTTCTTTGTTTTATCTCTTGTTGATTGTTTAATGGATGTTTAATTATTAATTTGTCATAAATTACAATAAATTTATAGTATATAAGAGAGAATATAGTATTAATTTATCACATAATATAATAAATTTGAAATAAAATTATATTTTATATTGTCATGTGAACATAGTTATTTTATTATAAACTTGATTAAAATAATTGGTCAATTAACTTTGTAATAAACAAAACTTCTTTTTTAAAATTCATGATTTTAAATGGTAAAATCTAACAGTTAAAGCCTACATATGAAAAAAAAAGGAGATTTAGAATTAACTAGATATAAAAATATAGTAAACGTTCAGATGAGAGTCCACTATAGTAGTTTCGTTTATCTCTACGGCACCATAGCAAATCCACTTCATCTTCTTCACCAACCAGAAGAATTTACTTGCACGACTACCTTAGATTGCTTGCAGTAATTGCTTTCACCTCTCTTCAATCTATTTCTATCCCACAAGCCCCTTAATCTCTCACTTTTTCTGCCTCTATTCCTCATTTTACAAAATGGGTTTCATGAGTCAGCTTCCAAGATCCTGCTTTATTGAACGAAAAGAGTTTACGCTATCCTTAGACAAGTTTTCTGGAAGCACCATGCTTTTAGTAACAGAGGTGGGTCATTATAAGTCTTTATCTTTATCCTTGACCCTAGATTCCCTTGACTGGCTGAGATCCACCTTGAAAACTCTAATAGCCACACCAAGGACTAATCGCTTTTTCTTGGAAAAACGCTTTCCTGATTACTGGCTGTGGGTGGAAAAAACTCAAAATAGGAAACGGAAATTGGCTGAAGTTTTTCGAGTAGGACGGAAATGTTGCCTGATTCCTGAGGGAGCAGACAAGAACAGAAAGCAAATGAGTTTTTTACCAGCGACAGACGAGGAAAAAGATAAATTACACAAAATTATGTCATCCTTATTGAATGAAGATAGTCCAGTGCGTACGTTTGCTGAAGTACTTTCTCCAAAAAAGTTCACCTGAATCAACTAAAAAAAAGTAGACATTCGCTTTGACGGAAGCTCTTTGACTACTGAAGCAAAAGAAGACATAGATTGGACCAATGCAATTATGGTTACAAGACGATGTTTCCATGACGACTAGTCCAAAATTTTCAGGAAGATTAAGGCCTTGACTGGATTGGACTTAAAATACAAGCCTTATCACGTTGAGAAGGCCATAGTCTCTTTTGAAGATAAAGAACAACCCAAGCTGCTATGCATGAACAGAGAGGATGGGTGACTGTGGATCAGTATTACGTTAAATTCGAAAAATGGATGATTTCTATACATGCAACCCCAAAACTGCTTCCTAGCTACGGAGGATAGACAAAGTTCAGAGGAATCCCGATTAACGCTTGAAATATGAATACATTTATGCAAATCGGGGACGCATGTGGAGGATTCATAAAGGTATCAAAAGAAACATAGGTGAAAGCTAATTTTGTTGAGGCAAAGATTATAATCAAGGATAACTACACAGGTTTCATTCCATCTGCAATCAATACAAGGGATGAAATTGAAAACATTTTTCTGATACAAACGGTTGCACAATTTGGAGGGAGATGGTTAATTAAAAGAAATCCAAAGATACATGGCACTTTCACTAGACAAGCTGCAATATATTTCAATGAGTTCGATCATGAGTCGGAAAGCTACCATTTCAATGGAAACGTAGCAACTGTGCCAACAAATTTCCAGAAAATTTCGAAACTCATCCAAAAATGGCCGCAAAGTCCGACGGGGAAGCCAACCGGCGATTATGCATAAACCAAGAAATTTTTAAAATCTGAGAATGATGACGATGATAGTTAAGGGATCGAATCCCGCAGTGGAAGCATTGTGAACGTCTTGCATCCCACAATTCGATTTTTATATAAACAAATTTAGTATACTAAAACAGAATATAAACATGTAATATAGCATGCTTTAAGAAAAAATATTAGAACCATTTTTACCTTTTTAGATTCCCAAACTTCACGAATAATCCTCTTTAAGTTCCAATGAACGATTCCTCTAACGATCTTGATCACGAATGATTTCTTGAACAATCTCGAATATTACCACGAAAGTAACCTTGTTATTCTCTAAGATTCCAATAGAGGGATAGGTGGTATCCAACTATTGGGAAAGGGAGAGGAGAAAAGGGTTTTAGAGAGTAGAGAGGATTCTCTTTGTGGCTTAAGGAAAATTTTGCATAATAACACTTGTGTATTATGTATTGTCAGTGTCTCCCAAAGGGGCTATAGGGGGTCATTCTATTGAAATAGGAATCTTGGTGACTATTTTATGGTATGATCTTATGCAAACTCATTGCATAGGGTACTCCCACTCGCATGTCAACTACACGAATGCATTGGATCATTTCGTTTGTATTAAATACAAAGTGAGTTGTATCTATAGTATTATCAAGATAAGGTATCCAGCCTTATCCCTATACTATAGACCCTTCAAGCTGTATCTTAAACATTGATCCCTGTATGTCTCTGAAGGAAATCGGACTCTAGATTTTCATGAGTAGCGGAAACAAGATTATTCCAAATCACAATCATGAATGAACAATACATTTATAGTCGACTTCAAACAAGCGGTTATACAATTACTACAGAAATTACAACATGAATACTCAAATGAGAAAACTCTACGAACATTTAAAGATGTGTCTCCACGCTCCTTTGCGCATGACTGCTCGAACAATAGCAACCTCGAACGCTCGATCTACACGACTGCAACACAGCACGAACACTTCGTGCTCGTCCTCAATGATCACCTCGGCCACAAACTCCTTAGCAACAGCACGAACGACCTCCATAGAACCTCGACGGTGTCGAATTGAGTATGACACCACCAACAAGGCTAACTTGGTATTCTCGGTGTGAGAATCTAGAGGGTGGGCTCTGTTCGGACTTGGAATGACATATACGAAGGAGGAAACACCGATCGTGTACATGATTGGGCTAGTGGGAGATGACGAAGACCTATCGTGTAGGTTGATGCCCAATCGTTTAGATAAAGCTAAGCGATCGTCTAGCAAAAGTTATGCGATCGTTTAGCTCATCGTTTAGTTCGATCTGTCGCCTACAGACACTACATGATCGTTTACTTTGGGCAAGCGATCGTATAGAAAAAGCTATGTGATTGTTTAGTAACTATGAAGCACAGATATTTCATATGAGGCAAAAAATAAGTATCAGACACGTATTGGATGCCGATACTTCCAGATACATCCCAGATACGTATCTGACATGTGATTTGACGTATCTATACTTTCAGATACTTTCCAGATACGTATTTGACATGCGATTTGACGTATCTATTTCTATGCGTACTTTTTTTTTTTTTTTTTTTTTTTTTTTAAAAAAAGACAAGTAACTCATATAATCTTTCCCAATCTAAGATTAGGCAATCTATTTAAAAAGCTCACTACTCGAGTCTAAAACTAAAAGAAAAAAAAATAATGAACCAAACCCTAGATTAGAGTCATCTAATCTCCATATTCACATTTGAGTCCCCACAAAGTCTACCAAAATATAAACCATTTGGATATCTTCAACAATAAATTCTTCGTTTATCTTCATACTTTTCTCTCTAATCTTCTTCTTTTTCTTCTTTGCAATATGAGTCACTTTTCTATTGCATTTTATTAACTATTATACTTCAACATCTTAGATGTTGCTTTTTTTGTATTGTATTTCAGTATTTATATTCTATTTTGTGCTATTATTATTAACTTGTACGCTAAATTTACTATAATCTAGATTTTTTTAAAGAAAAAAATGTATTTTCAACGTATCAGTATCATCTTTTTTTAAAAAATATATATTAAAAATATATATAAAAATGACGCATCCTTAGACGTATCTGTATCTTAGTTTTTTTTAAAAATTGACGAATCACCGTATCCGATCGTATCCATATCGTGTAGCGTATCTGTATCTGTGCTTCATAGTTTAGTAAATACTATATGATCGTTTAGCTCGCCCAAGTTGCCGTTTAGTAAATCTGTATTTACTTGACAACTTCGTGAGATCCTTTTTTGCCGTGAGAAATCTAAAAAAACTTTTCAACAGTTTGTAAATCTTACTAAAATTAGGAAAACCATTTTTCTTTTATCTCATAGTTACCATGAATCCAATAACCATCCACTCAATTGGTTATTAAAGAAAAGAATTAATTATCCAATAATTATTATTATTATAAATATAAATGATAACCAACTTATCATACTATATTTATAACCTATAGTTTTAATATTTCATCTCATGAAACATATAAACCATAGTTCTTTTTTTATTCCATGGTACTTAATGTAAATCTCATTTACATCAATTCTCTATTAGATGTATCTCATACATCATACCGATTATATCATATATAACCAAAATACCTCTTGTCAATTTGAACATTTCAAATCAACACCAAGAACTGATCCTCAACTGAATACATTGAGCTACCAAGGAGACCTTATGAACCTGTAGCTCGAAGCTCTAACGGTACGTGAATAACTGACTAAACTCTTTAGCCACGGGATCCACCATCCGTTAACTGCCAGGCATTCCACTAAAGACCGATAGTTGAACTCTCCTTATCACAAATATATTATGTATCTATCTTAACCAATCAACAGTGCGATAACCCTTCACAGATCGCTCGTAAGTACAGCTGGGCCAATAACAGTTATACCCCTGTAGTTATATCTGTCTCTTTAAGTACCATTGATCCCTCTATTGAACATAAGTCATAGTCCTAATATGACTGAGTCTTCTCTTCCAAAGAAAAGCTGTGGCCACTATGTTCAAGACCCGGAATCAACCCTTAAGAGAGTAATCTCTCTACTTATTCCTGCTTCGGGAAAGGAGTGAATTACATCTTGTGGATTGAGTTCCCAGCTCCTAAATCAGACAAGTCCCCAAAAAGGTAGGCATGTTGAGTTTGCAATCTGGCCACTCTCACCCATACTAATCAAAGAACCGCCCTCAAAAGCAGGAGTTCCTAAAACACTTAGGATTGAGGTCGTGTCACCTATGGTCGTTTAGGTGAGATGTACGTCTCTAGTATCAACGGCGTTATATACAGAGTCTAGTCATCTTGTGGTCCAAGTCTTATACAAACTCTTTATATGACACCCTCGCTCACACGTTTCCACATGAATGGTCAGGATCTACCACCTGTAGTAGTTTACAATACTTGCAAATCTCTACAAAGCGGGCCGTTTCCTTAGTGTCACCAGGATCAGGTATCCCACCTGAATCCTTATACTACAGACCTATTTAGGTTATAAGGCATGATCCACTTGTATATCACATATACATGCTTAAGTTCACATAAGATAACCAAGGAGCTTTGTTTATTGGATATGAGTAAATACCAGAATTAAATAACACTTATTTTATTCATTAAATAATGTGTATTTTTACAAAATAAAGAGACTCCAGGAGAATTAGGACACCAATCCCAACAGTCTCCACATACAGTTCAAGACTCATAAGGTAACCTTAGATGTTAGTTTATTTGATTTAAGGTTATTAAGACAAAAATAGACAAACAACACAAACAATAACATTATTTTTTGAATCAACATCTATAATTCTTTATTGATGGTGTTCAATTAATAACATTTACTATCCACGAGTTATAGTGCATAAACCCAAAAGATAGTGGAAAAGCCAGCGATGGGATACTTGTGGAAAAAAGGAATTTTTTGATGGCATAGGAAAAAGGAAAGCAGAAACTAAATGATGAAAGAGGCTGTTTAGTCGCAAATAGAAAAGTCTTTTTTCCCTCCTTGCAGAATAAAACACACTATTTTAATCCTAAATATGCATCGGGAAGGTCGGTTAAGAAATATAGTCCAATGGGCCAAAAGTTATTCAAAAGAAGAAATTAGAGAAGCTTGTTTATAGAGTCAAAAGCCCACCATGCATTGAAGCCTGTAACATTGAAACAAAACCAAACCAAATAAGGAAGGAGCCTGGGCTAAATGAGCCAAAAACCTCATTAACGGTAGACATGGGCCCTTTTTCCCCATATTCAAATACTATGATATCAAGTCCAGAGATTACCCTCAAGCTTAGAAGTTGTTAAAGATAGTCTGAGTAGTTTGATGAGTACAGAGAAGGAGATGAATAACCAAAAGCATGGTGACACTTCAGAAGAAGAGTTTAAAAGGGAGCTCATAGTTTGGCTAAAAAAGAAAAACCTCAAATTGACAACTACCGAATCCTCATATGCACAAGTCACAGCTACAGCCTCAGTTGAACAAGGGGCTAAGGGAAATAAAGGCGCTAAGCCTTTGGGGATCTCAGGTCCAATATAAAAGTAATTATATGGAATGTATGTGGGTTAGGCTTTCCCATAAAAAGAGCCCTAATAACAAATACTATCTCTAGTTACTAGGGGTATTCAAAAAATCTGATGACCCGAAAAAATCGATCAACCCAACCTAACCCATGTGGTTTGGGTTGGGTTATCAACTCATTTGGGTTGGGTTGGGTTCAAATAAATGAAAATTTAATGGGTTGGGTTGGTTCATGGAATCACCTAATATAACCCAAACCAACCCAAACCAACCCGAATTTATTATTAACTTTAAAATATATTTTTTATTACTCATAACACAATTATTTATACATATATTGATTTTAGTTTTATTTAATTTCAATATTTTTTTAATAATTATTCTTCAACAACTTTGAAAAGTAGTTTCTTTGCACTTTTTTCACTATATAAATTGAAATTGAGTTGTTAATCTTAATTCAATATATGAAAATATTGGATTTTTACATTTTTATGTTTTGCTTTTTCTTATAACAAAATTTTAAGTAAATGGCCTGATTAACCTGAAACAACTCAACCCAAATATTTCTTGGTTGGGTTGGGTTGGGTTCATTTTTTAATAAGGATTATTTGGGTTGAAGAAATTTACAAACCAAACAATTGGATTGGGTTTAAAAAGTCTTTCAACCCAACCAAACCCAACCTATAAACACCCCTACTAGTTACGATCCCAACTTTGTTTTAATGTTTGAAACAAAGCTCAAATCTGTTTCAAAGAACCTGATCAAATCCATTTGGAGTTTTGTTAGTATAAAATGGCTTTCTGTTAATGTAGTGGGTAAATCAGGAGGAATATTACTTATGTAGGATGATCATAATTTCTCTATTACAAACTACATTGAAAGAAATGTTACCTTATCTGCTAATGTGGTTATGGCTGATGGATTTAGTTGGTGAATCACGAAGGTCTATGGCCTTGCAAAATGGAAGCACAAAAATAACTTTTGGGACGAGCTGATTGATTTACAGAATATGTGCTCACTAAATTGGCTTATTGGTGGGGACTTCAATGTAATTAGTGTTAAGATTGGTGTCCTAATTCTTCCGAAGTCTCGTAGTTTGTAAACTTTATACACATTGTTATTAATAAAATAAGAGTTATTTTATTTGCATTTATTCATATCCAATAAACAAAGATCCGTGGTTATTGTATGTAAACTTAAGTATGTATATGAGATGTACAAGTGTATCATGCCTTAAGTAATAACCTAAAAGGTTTGTAGTATACAAATTAAGGAGGGATACCTTATCCTAGTGACACTACGGAATGACCCACTTTGTAGAAGTTTACAAGTGTTGTGAACTACTACAGATGGTCTGATCCTGATCATTCATGTGGAGACATGTGAACGGGGGTGTACTATACACAGAATTTGTATAAGATTGGACCATGAGACGATTAGTCTCTTTATATAACGCCATTGATAATTGAGACTTACATCTCACTTAAACGACCATAGGTGACATGACCTTAATCTTGAGTGTTTTGGAAACTCCTGCCTTTGAGAGCGGTCGTTTGATTAGTATGGGTGAGAGTGGCTAGATTGCCAACTCAACAAGTCTACCTTTTTGAGGATTTGTCTGATTGGGGAGCTGGGAACTCAGTTACACAAGACAGAATTCACTCCTTCCCCGAAGCAAGAGTAAGTAGATAGATTACTCCTTTAAGGACTGATTCCGGGTCTTGAACATAATGGCCACATCCTCTCTTTGGAAGGGAGGACCCAGTCATAGTAGGACTATGACTTATTGTTCATTAGAGGAATCAGTGGTACTTAAGAAGTTAGATGTAATTATAGTGGAAAAATGGTAAATTGGCCTAGCTATACTTACGAGTGATCTGTGAAGGGTTACTGCACTGTTGATTGGTTAATATGGACACAAAAATATATCTATAGTAATAAGAGTGCAGCTGTTGATCTTTAGTGAAGTGCTCGACAGTTAACGAATGGTAGATTTCGTGACTAAAGAGTTTAGTCAGTTATTCACGTATCGTTGGAGCTTCAAGCTACAAGTCCATAAGGTCCCCTTGGTAGCTCAATAGATTTAGGTTGAGAATCAGTTCTTGGGGTTAGTTTGAAGTGTTTAAATTAACATGAAGAAATTCAATTATATATGATATAATTGGTGTGATGTATGAGATACATCAAGTGGAGGATTAATATAAATATGATTTACATTATGTACCATAAAATAGAAAAAGAACTATGGTTTATATGTTTCATGAGATGAAATATCAAACCTATAGGTTATAAATATAATATGGTAAATTGGTTATCATATTTATTTATAATATATTAATGATATGATAATTAATTTATTTTTCTCTAATAACTAATTGAGTGAGAGGTTATTAGCGATTTTATGGTAACCGTGATATAAAAAGGAAAATGGTTTTCCTAATTTTAGAAGAGTTGCCTCATTCGGAAAGTAACTCACGGATAAGCTATCAAGTGAAAGTGTTTCACTAAGCGATAGTTGTTGAGAGACTAAACGACCGAGTGACTTTGTCTATACGATACGCTGCCATTTACTATGCGATCGAGCACATCGTCATACGATAGATTGTGTTATCTCCCACTTGCTCGATCATCTACATGATCATTATCCTCCAGTCTCTTCCTCAAGCCAAGATCATACAGAGCCCATAATTCCTGGATTCTCACACTGAGAATACCAAGTTAACCATTATGGTGCTGTCCTCACTCACTTCGCGAATCGAATGTGACTCGATTGGTTCGTGGAGGTTCGTTCATTGTGTTCGTGCTGTTGCTCGTGTTGTACCGGTCATTGTGTTCGAGCGTTGCTATTCTTAGACACTTGGAGATTGATTGAGGGATTCGTGAAGAATGGTTCTTCAAAGGTATGCATACTCTATCCTTTGATACTCTTATAGCATGTTGTAATTTCAGTTTGTGCATGTCCTATTAGTTTCCGTTCTTAGACTGTAATTGATTGTGCTCACTCGAATGGAATTTGGAACGATCTCTTCTGCTGCTCATGGAAATCCTCGTGTTTGATTTTCTTCAGTTAGATGGGTAGATGAAACCTCAACTATAAACCCAACTAAATACAATATGAAAAAGTTTAATGATTTTATCAACAACAATTCTCTTATTGATCATCCTCTATCTAATGGGAAGTACATCTAATCAAAGTTTCGCACTCAAGCTATGCTTTTCAGACTTGATTGCTACCTATACACACCGTAATGGGAAGATCGTTTCTCAACACATCTCACTAGAAAGCTTGCTAGAATCAAATCTAATCATTTTCCCTTGGTTATGGAATTAATGCATCACAAATGGGGACCTTGTCCTTTTCGATTTAATAATATAAATTTGGAAAATGCTAATTTCAACAGATCTGTCAAGGATTGGTGGAATAACACAAGTCAAAGTGGCTATCCTGGTTTTTCTTTCATTAGAAGGCTCAAACAACTATCATATAATATAGCTTATTGGCAGAGTAGACAGAAAATAGTTTTGGAAGAAGATAAACAGGTATGGCTTAAGAAGATTGAAAGAATTGATCAATTAGAAGCAAACAATCAAATCAATGAAATTGATAGCATCCACCGTACCGTCCTCAAAGTTGAGCTCAGTGAAGTTGCTATCAAAGAGGCTCGTTATTGGACACAAAGATATAAAAAGAAGTGGCTTTTTGAAGGAGATGAAAACACATCTTTCTTCCACAAAGTATGTACTGCTAGACAAAAAAGAAGTTGTATAACAGAAATCAATGATAAAAATGGACCCATATGCATTACAAGTAGACAGATTGAAGATGTGCTCACCGAACATTTCAAATACATTTATATGGGAGAGTACAAGGAAAATTGGTTGATTGAAAATCTTGATTGGCAGCCTATAAGTAAATTTTAACAAGAGCAACTCTATGACCCTTTCAATGAAGTTGAAATTCTTGAATTTTATTGGTAAAAACGAAGTGCCTGGTCTGAATGGATTCACTATTGATTTTTTAAAAAAATCATGGAACATCTTCAAAGGCAATATTATGGAGGTGTTCCAAGATTTTTTTTCAAAATAATAGAGTGAAAACAATGTAAACAATACTTATATTGCTCTCTTTGCCAAAAAAAAAAAAAAAAAAAAAGCATTGTAGGCTATGATTATACCTATAAGCCTCACCTCTCTTTATAAAACTGGCAAAAACCTTTAAAAGATTAAAGCACTCCCCAAACACAATTTGAAAATCAGTTGGCTTTTGTCAAAGAAAGACAGAATTGATGCTATCTTATGGCAAATGAAATTGATCATTGGAGGAAAAAAGGAAAGATTTTGTGTTAAAGCTTGATATCGAAAAGACTTTGACAAAAATAAGTTGGAGATTTATTGACTTCATGCTCTTAAAAAAAGATTACCCCACATAAATGGAGGAAGTGGATCAATGCTGCATATCAAGTGTCTAATTCATCCTCATCGATGGAAAACCGGGGGTTGTATCAAACAATCAGGGGCAATAGAAAGTGATCCTCTATCTCCTTTCATTTTTGTTTACTATGGATTTACTTGAGGCTTTTTAAAAAACTTGAGCTTCAAGGCAATTAAAAGGTATATCTCTTCAGACTTTCATTATTACTCATTTTTTTGTAGAGACACATTGATTTTTTGTGGAACAATGATATTTGGAAAATCAGTTTTTTAAAGCTTTTCGAGCTTTACCGGCCTTAATTAAATCTCAACAAATCCATCAATGTGTTAACAACAAAGTTGAAAATATATTGCAAGAGATGGGGTATCAAAAAATTTCCTCCCAATTGACTTGGGAGCGCCTTGAGGAAAGCCTTTCATTTTGGGATTGAGTTACTGAGAACATTAAAAAAAAAAACTTAGTAGTTGGAAATACTCATATATTTCAAAAGGGGGCAAATTAATTCTTATTCATTCCTCTTTCACTAGTCTCCCTACATATATGCTTTCGGTGCTCAAAGCTCCTAAAGCTGCTTACAAAGATATCGAAAAACAGTGGAGAAAGTTCCTTTGTAAGGATAACAGTGGAGAAAACAATAACAAGGGTTCCAACACACATTTAATCAAGTGGAAGATGGTCACTTCTCCAAAGGAAAAGGGAGGCCTTGGCATAAACAATATGGAAAACGCAAATTATGCTTTACTTTACAAATGGTTATGGCATTTTTACAATGAGGATGACCCTTTTTGGAAAAGAATTATTAGAGCCAAATAAAACCAATCCTATCTGGGAGATTTGCCTTCATATAGCAGATACAACAACTCAAAGTCCCCATGGACTTCCATCATGAAAGGAATAGATTGGTTCAATAATAATATTTCTTGGAAAGTTAACACCGGTGAAAGAATCTCTTTTTGGAAAGGTCATTGGAATGAAAGAAGCCCCTTACAAATAGGTATAGTTGCAAATATAGACATTAGACCCAAAGTATTAGCAGATATAACATAATGTAAAAAAAAAATTGCAAATATGGCCAAATTTAAATAGTCTATCAGTGATAGACCATATTATTGGTAGGACTCTACCAATCTATCAACGATAGAAGTCTATGCTGATAAATTTGGGGGTCTATCAACGATAGAAGTCTATTGCTGATAGATTTGTCTATATTTGCAATTTTTTAAAATGATGTTATACACTTGGTTATTATTCCTAAAAATTCTACCAATTGCAATTACCTTTACAAATACATATCTCAGACTCTTTGCCCTATCTCAAATTCCAAATGGCACTCTAACGGATGCATGGAATAATGACCTCGTGGATAGGGACATTCAACCTAGATGACCCTCTAGAAAGAGAGATCTTGAACAATAGAATAGCATGAAGACGAATCTAAATGCTCCTTAAATTGACAGAGGTACTGATAAACCGATTTGGAAGCTATGCAGTGATGGAGATTTTAAAGTATCATCTATAAAAGAATTCTTACACTCTCAAACTACCAATATGGCCACCCCTATAGACAGTAGCTTATACAAGTTACTTTGGAAAACTAACATACTGAAAAAGGTCAAATTCTTCATCTGGTCTCTATCATACCAAGTATCAATACAATGGAGATTCTTCAACATAAGCTTTGTAAGCATACTCTAAATCCAAGTTGATGTGTTCTTTGCAAAAATGATGGGGAAGTTATGGACCATCTCTTTATTTCCTGTGATTATGCCAGAAAATTGTGAGGCATGGTGTCTAATTATGTTGGGTGGCGGAACAAAAGTGCTACTATAAAGGACCTTATTTTTTCCTTTTGTAGAACTTCATACAAGGGGAGAAAGCACATTATTGTCTACAAATTGGTGGTCGCGGTTCTATGGAATATTTGGAATGAAATGAATAATAGAACTTTCAAAGATTATTACAAAAGCTCAAACAATCTTTGGGGTGAGATTAGATCAATTACTAGTATGTGGACTCATAGAAACAAGCTCTTCAAGGATTACACCCCGACTAAAATTGCTAGAAATTTACATGCTTTCTGTCAAGTGTAATTTTCCTTGCTTTGCCCAATGGGCTACCCGCTAGTCACATGGGCTCTTTGTTGAATTTTGTAATCCATTTTGAACTTAATAATATATTTTTACGGGAGATGACGAGGATGTTAAGAAGGTATCCACCTAGTGGAGATGTTTGGATGCACCTCTGACCCATTATTTCCTTCTCTGAAAAAAGAAACTAGCTATAAAATTAGAACTTCGAAAGAAAATGTGTATAAATTATTATCAAATTCAACATTGTTCAGGGATAATTACATGTGTACTATTTATCCCTTGAAATTGGGATTCCAAATTTTCATACCTGTACTAAATAAATAAATGTATAAATTGTCCAAAAGACATCAACAATTAAATTTCAAAGATTCATTTCAAAAAAAGTTTTGGGACATTTTTTTTATACAAATCCTCCCTAATATTTTAGAGTTAGTTTCAATTTTAAGCTCAAAATACACCTATGATTAAGCCATGATTCAATAATTTTTTGAAACTAAATAAAATCGAAATAATGTTATTTTTAAACATTAGTTTTTAGGCTTAAGTTTTATTTTACTTCATTGACTTTTTCAAGTTTATTTCATTTTGGTCAATACAAATTTAAAACGTCTAATTTAATTATTCAACCTTCACCTTTATTCTATTTTAATTTTTGAAGAACTTTTAAAATGTATACGTTAGTTCTTGTTTTTTTTTATTTTTTAAAATATCATTCTAGTTCATAATTATTTATTGGAAAATTTTTATAAATAAAAAAATTCCAAAAACATTTACATTTTATAATAAAAGTACATGATATTTTTTGGATTTTTTTGCTATAAAATTTAATTATTTTTAAATATTTCTTTTTATATTTTTAAAGGCCCCAAGCGACTGATGATGTAGGTTTGAGTATGTATATAGCATATTCAAAGATATCCTTTACCATTTCATTTAGTAAGGATAGCATACTCCTTCAACATCTAATTACACAAAGGGGAAACAAAATTATGCTAACTTTAGATGTCAAAGAAGCAAAAGAACAAAAGAACATAACAAAAACATAAAATGAGTCCTTGATTATCCTGTCTCGTCCCTGTCATCCATTTCTCCACTCTCAGAACTCTCAGATTCCAGCTCTTCATAAT
Source organism: Benincasa hispida (assembly GCF_027475165.1). Classification (NCBI taxonomy): domain Eukaryota; kingdom Viridiplantae; phylum Streptophyta; class Magnoliopsida; order Cucurbitales; family Cucurbitaceae; genus Benincasa; species Benincasa hispida. Next base: position 84,238,976 of record NC_143489.1, on the reverse strand, counting down.
GACAACATATGAAATTTCTCATTTTTCAACTAGTTGATCCTTAAAAAGTACAAATCTGGGCTACACAAAACCTATACTGTTCTATTGAAAGGTTTTTCTTAGATACTACATAGGATTATAGTCAGGAACATTCTTGGTCGAAAGTTGAACAAGACTTTTCTCGTCGTATTATTGTATACATCACTCGAGGCTTCTCTTCATTTTTTTTCTTCAAAACCCAAAATAATCATATCTAATTTGTGTTAAAATCTCTCTCTAGTAAGCATTTTTTTTATATAATTTATTTGGTTTCATTTTTGCACCTAACCTAAAACAAATTGCTAACAAAAACGTTTTAATTTCCAAAAAAGATTGAGAATAAAATTGAAAATTTTAAACGTCGAGAACAAAATTTGAAACTAACATCACATAAATTGACGACAATTTATACAATTTAACCAAGCCAAAAGATAATATATAGTTTAATTGACCAATCATGTATTTCTACTCTTCCTTATTATTATTATTGTTATCATTATTTAACTTAGTCAAATAGAGAAAGGATTATGTAGATTTAAATAAAGCAATGTAACATAAGAATTGACACCTTAGTTAGAATATAATTTTTTAAAAAGTTGTGACCTATAACCCAAGAATCTTTTATCAAGATCTCACAAACATCATCAAAGTAAATAAAAAATATACATAAGTAAGAGTATCCAATAATTAACCCTATCTATATCCCTCATTTAATCGTCATTAAAATATTTTCATTTGTTTGTCTCAAAAAAATATATATTAATTTGTTTTTGTATTTTTTTTAAAATAATAATATTTGACAAAACCCTAGGACTGATCTCCCTATTTAATTTGGAATTCAGTCTTTGGTCCATTTGTTGTTTCTTTCTTCATATACTTCAAGAGTTGTTGGCTTAATTATTGAATAAAACCATACAAGTCAATAATAAAAAAACCCTAATTATTCTCAAATTGAAAACCACTCCCACCAAAGCAAATAAGTCCATAAATTCTCCATCAAGTGTTGTTCTGTGGGCTTAAGAAAACCCTAATATATAGTCATCCTAAAGTATCTTATAATTCATGTATTTTATTAAGCTAAATTACTTTTTTTTCCCTACATTTAATCTTAATTTCAATCCTATCTTACAAGATCTTTGATCATATATCACTTATCAACCACCTTACTATTAGTGAGAAACAACAAAAATATTTTAACATATATATAACAAGTTATTTGTGGTTAATCTAAAAAGTAAAGTCATAAAAAATTCATTAGTACCGGTGTACTCCAAAATTTTGTGACGCATACCGTTACTTAATATAGCTCAACTAATTAAGGTAGTATAGAATAAAAATAGTCTACACCCTTACACTTATAACATTTTTAAAAAATGGGACAAATATCAATTTATACCATTGAATTTTAGAAGTTATATCAATTCAAACCATAAACTAAATTGTAACAATTTAAATCCTGAACTTTAGGGTTGTATTCATTTAAATTCCAAACTAATAATTGTATTAATTTAAATCCTAAACTTTCGTAAGTATATTAATCTAAACCCTAAATTTTTATAAACGTATCAATTTACACCTTTTAGATTTAGTTTGAAATATATCATGCAGTATATTTAATTTTTTTCAATTAAACTTATATATTGTTAAAAGTGAATTGATTTTAGAACCTTCCTTTGGATTATTGAAAATCGTCAATATATAAATTATTATATATGCATAGATTACTACAAATGTTGATCTAACAAAATTGATGAATATAATTTGAATGGACAATTGTCAAATAAATCTTAATTGAGAGTCTAAATGGATTCGCTTATGTAAGTTTAGAGATTTAATTGATAAAATTACAAATATCTCATACGATGTTTATCTAAATAAAGCATAATAAAGGGTATAAATTGATACACTTATAAAAATTTAGGGTTTAAATTGGTATAATTATTAGTTTAAGATTTAAATCGATATTTATCAAAAAAAAAAAAAAAAAAAAAATTCTTAGTTTAAAATAATCCACTCCACTTATAAAGCATAAACTCCTTTTTCCAAAAAAGAAAAAAAATTATATAAAAAAAACCCATATATATATATATATATGAAAAAAAAAACATTGCAAAGTGTTGTCCTATGGGTGTAATTATATTGAGATAAGCATTAAACTTTTATAATAAGCCCACTTGTGACACATCAAACAATATAAAAGTATCACCAAAACCCACAATTAAATTTTAGTAATTTTGCTTACTAAAACTTTGTATTATAATAATACCAACACTTTTGTTTGTGCTTTTATCATAATGCCCCTCTCTCCTCTCCCCCCCTTTCCCTTTTTCTATTTGTTCTAGGGTTTCAACATGGGACTCATCTGCTCCTCTCTTCTCTCACACACATCCATATAATTTTATAATAATTCATTACTTTCAAAAAAATAAAAAATAAAAAATAAAAAAAATTGCTGTCCCTTTTATTATTTTACATTATTTTTTCACCTCCCTGGTTTTTTCCTGTTCATCTTTGAGTGTTTAAGTTTCTCTCACTTTCTTCTGTTTATGGCTACTTTAAACTTAGGCTCTGCTTCTCACTTTGTTGACCAGCTTCAGCAACGCCCCGATCTCCACCTAGATTCCCCCCCAACTTCTGACCATGTCAACCACTTCAACGCCAGCGGCGGCTCCGGCGGTAGCGGTGATGTCATGGTCCGTCGCCCCAGGGGCCGCCCTGCCGGCTCCAAGAACAAGCCAAAGCCCCCCGTGATCATCACGCGCGAGAGCGCCAACACGCTCCGCGCTCATATCTTGGAGGTCGGTGGTGGATGCGACGTCTTCGAGGCGGTGGCCGGCTATGCACGCCGACGACAACGGGGGATCTGTGTATTGAGTGGAAGTGGGATTGTGAATAATGTTAGCTTGCGGCAGCCCGCGGCTGCTGGATCGGTGTTGACGTTGCAAGGGAGGTTTGAGATTTTGTCGTTGTCGGGATCGTTCCTGCCGCCGCCTGCACCGCCCGGTGCTACCAGTCTCACCATTTTCTTGGCCGGAGGACAAGGACAAGTAAGTTAAATTACCACTAAACTCAAAAGTTTAACCTAATTTTTTTTTGTCTTTAAGAGTATAAGAGTATAGTTGTTGGAGGGTACGTGAGATTTCAAAATTCTAATCTATAATAAAAAATCGAATTTATCTTTAGTTTTCGATCTTTTGTTTTGTTTTCATTTTTTACTTAAAATTTTCAAAATCAAATCAAGTTTTACAAATATTAGAAGTAATTTGAATTAAAAGTTAAGCATAAATTTTATTTTTTAAAAATCGAAAGAGTTATCAAATGAAACCTACCTTATATTAGATTAAGGTAAATCTAATCTCTCATACATAATTGTTAAAATAAGGTGGTGGGAGGGAATGTGGTGGGAGCTTTGATCGCATCGGGGCCAGTCATCGTCATAGCATCGTCGTTTAGTAACGTTGCATACGAGAGGTTGCCGTTGGATGAAGAAGAATTGCCGATGCAGGCTGGTGGTGGTGACGGTGATGGAGGCGACGGTAGCGGCGACGGTCACAACAACCCTTTTCCTGATGCATCTTCCAGTCTGCCCTTTCTTAATCTGCCTATGAACATGCCCAATCAGAATCAATTTTTTGGTTGAAGGATGAACAAAAAATTCATCAATTCCACTCTGTCTTATTCACTCAAAAGGTTCAATCTCAATAATTTTCAGTCCTATATCTCTCTCTTTCTTCTTCTTCTTTAGTCTTCATCATTTGCTTGTTCATCTTTGCTGTAAACTTTGTTAAATTGTCTGATTTAATGTTTAATTAGTCTTGATTATCAAATGTTTTTTTAATCTCACTATTTTAAGATTGGTCCATTTATATAAGAGAACCATTTGATTATCAAATTGTTCTATTATGTTTTGTTATATATATATATAAACTTGAAAAAATTAGAGAACACATAATGGAAAAAGAAAGGAAAAACTATGGATAGAGTTAGGACCTAAGTCACAGATAATGAAGTTAATTGTTCTTTCACTAAGTTCAAGAGGAACTATGAATCAAAAGAAAGGTATTTGCCTATATGCAAAAGCTTTTGCCTAATTTCCTAGGTCATTTTCTTCTCTTTTATCGATTTATCTTTGGTTCGTTTAACATATGAATTTATGATTAGATTTGTTCTGTTCAATATGAATCTAATTGTAATTTAACCTTTTTTTTTTGTCAAAAGTTTATGAGAAATATATACTAATTACATTGTTATTGCTACTCAATCTCTAGCTATGTGGTTAATTAAACAATCCATGCCTTGGTTTGATGTGTGTAAATAGTGAATATTATGAATGGGGTTTCCAAAATGAAATAATTGAGAAGGCCTCATTTTATTGAGGGGGTTTTTCTTTCTTTTTTTTTTTTTTTTTTTTTGTTGCATTTTTCTTGTTGATTTTTTTAGAATTTAATCCATTGAAGAAATTTAACATATAAAAGATGATTTTTTTAGCATTTATTCAGTAGCCAATAAAAAATATATATATATATATATATATTTTAAGAAAAATTATATTTCTTTATAACAATGAAGAAAATTGCATAGTTTATAAAAGTTTCAAATCCTGATATTATCTGTTTCGGCTTCTGAGTTTTACCTTTTTCTTTCATTTAACTCCAATATTTTGAAATATTTGTTTTAGCTTTTAAACTTTTATATATATATATATATAATAAATCTATTTTAGTCCTTGCACAGTTGAACCGTAAATTCTACTTAGTCTTACCAATTATATGTTGGCATAACAATCCCAACACCTTATCCTTCAATCCATCTCAAAATATATATTATCAAAGATATGCATATAAAATGCAATATAATGGAAGAATATCAACAAAATTAACCTAGGTCGAGTGTTCAACTAACATAAAATATTATATATTTTGAGTTTAGAGGTTCAGTTCTCCATATACGGATAGTGCCAACACACTTAATAATTCCTTATAGCTATTTTGCATAATGACGAATATAATTTGACTATCGTCAGACACCAACACTAAGAACTGCTTAGAATCTTTTATTTGATATTGCTACCGCATTATTCGACTTTTTGGTCAAGAATTCATGTTTTAGGCAATTGAACAATGCTACAAAACTATATTTGTTTTCTAATTTATTAAATGCACCAACACCCTTAAACTCTTTAGAACTATGGTTAGATAGTTGGTCATTATCTAATTTTTTGGTCGATGATATACATGTCTTAACAATTGAGTAATGTTTTGGGTTTATAATATGATCAAGTATATTTGTATTTCAACAAGAATTATATTAAATGCACCATAGAAAATATTAACAACAATGAGAAAAATAAACTTTATACACAAAATTTAGGCACCATGACATAATTTAAAATTTAGATCAACATAAAAGAAAAGATATACATTGACTCGAGATCACTAACTAATACTAATCTACTATAGATTTTTTCAAAGATAAAACAAATAAAACAACAAAATAAACAACCTAACCAACTAAATCAGGAATCACAAATATTGAGGAAAGAAGACAGGAAGACTCCCACTCCTTTAAAGCTTTAGACGCAAGAGAGTGCGCTAGACCATTATGACACCATCAAACAAAAGAGAAAAAATAACTCCCAGAACACTACCCCAAGCCTTTGCCTCCTCGAAAAGAACAAGACCTCAGTGATATCATCCACAATATTATTCAACAAGTTAATCACCTCAACAATCATATGCCACCAAGAGATTGGAATGAAGGATTTGGCTACGCTCTCCAAACCAAGATAAATTGTCATTGCTTCAAGGGTTTTAACTTCACTGCAACTAGGAATGAACTTTGTGCCAGCAAGACGGATCCCACCTAAATGATCCTGAAGCACCCACCTAAGACCTCCCGTCTTAGAATCAGGATTCCAGGAAGCATCAGTGTTTAGCTTCCAAAATGCCACTTTCGGTGATTGCCGTCCGGATGGAGAAGTAGAAGTACAAGGTTGGATCTCCACCATGTCTTTCCCATCTAATCCCTCCTTACTAATTTGTCCCTCTTGTATATGTCGGCCAATTGATTCACTAATGGACTTAGCTCAACATTTGCAACTGGAACAACATCTTATTCCTTGCCTCCCAAATTTGATAGATGATGATCACAACTTTATTCCAATTCAAGAAGGAGACATGATCAAAGAGCTAGTACCAGTAATCATGATAGTTCTAAGAGCCCCTGCCATTACAAAGTGGACTAATATTTGTGGAAAGAAACCAAGGCCATATCTCTCTAGTTAACTGGCATTGCCACATATTGTGGGTAGTAGTTTCTACATGATTCCTGCAAAAAATATACTTAAGATCAATTAAGACACCTTACTTAGACAGATTAGTTTTTGTTGGAAAAATATCGTAAATAATTTTTCAACAACAAATCTTAGCTTTAAGAGGGGCTTTGATCTTACATAAGGATTGCCAAGATCCCTTAAAGACATCACCAGAGGAGGAGCAAGGAAAGTTCAAATTATTCAACTTTAGACCAAAAAAACAAGCGTTTTTAACATTAAAAACTCCCTTCTTATCGAGGTTCCATATGATCTCATCCTCATGATGTCATTGAGGTAATTGGATTTGAAAGGCTGTGTTTGCATCATCTTGGAGAAAACCTGATTGGATCAGATCCTCCTTCCAACAACTTGCATCTGAAATAAGGTATGCCACATTTTGACCCTGCAAATGGGAAGGCAATAAAAGAGGTTTTTGACTTCCCTCCCTAGGAAGCCAAGGGTCGATATCAATCTGAATTGACTGTTCATGACCTCCACCGAAAGTCATTCTCAAATAGAGATCGACCCCATAGAATGCTTCTCCAGGCATACGAAGGGTTATGTCCCAAACCTTTATTCCAAAAATTTCCAATTTTGAAGTACTTACCAACCTCTAAGAACTTGGGTAAGTAAACTATGAGGTCTCCTAATGATCTGCAACTTTGCTTCGTTAATACATATCTGGATTGAAAATGTGGAGGTCTTGAAACCCAAGGCTACCATCCTTCTTTCCTAGACTATAAAAGAGAACTGTCTTAGACTTTAATTTGTTTTATCAGTTCTTTCTTGATTTGCTTTATTATTGGAAAAAGATTCAGTAAAAAAAAAAAGAATTGACGATGACTTAACTAGTTAAGCTACAAGTCCCATTTTTTTTTTCTGAGTTTGTCATAAAGAATCAAAACACAAAAGCATTAAAGAGATATCCAAATCACAGTTCATGGCAGCATCGACCCATGAAGGGTGATCTTCTATCTAGATACCAAAAACGTTGGTTCTTTAAGCATGACAAGCTAGACTGTGAGCAACAAAATTACAATTTTGAGGACAAAAATAAAAACCTTAAAATAATACCTTGTTGATGAAAAACTCGAATATCATCTATAAAGGCTTGAACTTCATTGTTGAAATGGTTTCAACCTTCAAGTAAATTCTAGAGAATATTGAGTTTGTTACCACTAAAAAGGGTAAATCCATACTTCCTCAACTACAAGAATATCATTCCAAGGAGCAACTTTAGAACTTTTTGCATTAAAATCCATAACTTCACCCATGATAAATTACGAACAATGGCTAGCCTAGTGCTCCCATCGTAAAAGAAGTGTAAAAAATTGAGCTTCTACGAGTTACTTTCTCGGGGTAATTTTAATGGTCAGTGCTTTCGTCAACATCCAAACAAACAATTGGGAACAAGTCTCCAAATCCAATTCCATGCCAATATATTGTTAAACTAAAAGGAAGTTTAAGTTTAAATTATGGTATATTTAAGTATAGTTTAGTTGACATTAAGATATCTCTATCATTTATATTTAGTTATAAATCAAAACCTCACACTTGTATTAGCCAATTTAAGCATAATTTAATTAATAGCTAAGACATAACCTCAATCAATAAGTGAACACTTCGAATCTTTACTTTCATATTGTTTTTTTGAACAAGCTTTACTTTCATATTGTCGAACGGAAAAAAAAAATGAATTAACAAACTTAAAGATTAGACTTAAATATTTTGATAATTAATTACTATGCTTACCACGTGATTACCATAATTGTCGGATTTTTGCTGGAACTGCGGCTTTCGGCTTTAGCTGCTTTCATTGCTATGAACACTTTTCCCTCCCCCTTCCTTTTCTCCTTTTTCGGCTTTCGGCTTTAGCTGCTTTCATTGTTACTTAATATACAACAAAACAAAAGGAAAATAGGTTGTGACATTAACATTATGATATACATGTATATTTGAGTTCAATAATATGCCGGGTAGATCATTCGAAACTCTAGCTCTTTTAGTCAAAAGTATATTTTATCATCGTTTTTATATTTATCTAACATTTATGTTACCTTCGATACATCCATCAAGATAACAAGAGATTCTATATGACATAAATATAAACAAGAGCGAAAAATTGATCATATGAAAATAATTAACTTTTTAAAAATACATAGACCAAAATGAACTTTTTAAAATTACGGAGGCCAAAACGAATGATGTGAAAGTAACAAAAACCAAAATGAACAAAAATTAGAAGTAAAGAAAGCAAAGCAGTATTTAAACCAAAAAAAAGGAATTGAAGTAATGACCTATCTTAATGCCAATTATGATAATTTAAAAGAAATATATTTTTGATTATATGTAATATTCCAAGTTTAGTCTCCTCAACTTTTAGATTTTTGTGTCAATTTAATCATTCAATTTTAAAAGGTGTCTAGTAGGTCATTGAACTTTTAGTCTATATTTATTTTGATAAATTTTAAAAAGTGTCTAACAAATCCTTAAATTTTCAATTTTGTATTCAATAGATTTATAACCTATTAATTTTTTTAAAAAAATTTTGAAAACTATCACACACACTAAATCAAAATTTTAGAGTGCTATTACACGTAATATTCAATTTATATCTAATAGGTATTATTAAGGATTTTGTAAATAAACGTAAAGTAGTAGTAATTCTGTACCGTAAAGGCTGTAAAGGATTTTGTATCATAATCTCTAGTTATTTTGTTGTATCAACTTGCTTAGTTATTTCATATTTCCGACCCTACATAAAGGGCTTCTGTTTTTGTAATTATATACGTGGATTTATTTTCCCTTAATTGGAATATATTACTCCTATTATTCAAAACATTTTATGGTACTAGAGCTTTAAATTTGGGTTGATTTTGTTTCGTGATTTTCATCATGACTACACTAGAGAATATGTCAGCTTCCACATCATTTTAGTTTCTGCATCTACAGATCTTGAAACTCAATTAAATTCATACCTACTGCATTACTCGACTATTTTGACTACTAATTTTATTATTCAACCACTTGTTGAATCCAATAATATAACGGGATTTTGTGTTTGTAATTATATATGTGAAATTATTTTCTTCTAATTGAAATATCTTACTCTCATTATTCAACACATATTATAGATCAAGTCATTTTTTTAATATGCCAAAGATGATTAGATGCAAAATTGATAAATTTATATACCTATTAAATGTGTTATTAATTAAAAAGTATATTAGATACAAAATTTAATTAGTTGATCAGAAACATATTATATACTCCTTTCATATGTTTTTTCTACGTACAAATTAAAATAAATTAAATACATGATCATTTGTAAACTTTTTTGGTTTCTTGAATGGAAGTGTGAGAAGAATAAGAATAAAAATTACTTTAAACAAGTGCATCTTTATACTCTCTACATCGATATTTGACCCAACAATAATACGATATTTTTAATATATTAATATAAAGAAATCTATTAAGGAATATAAGATTAGAACGATTGGGATATAACATTGCACCAAAAACATTTATTATATATAGATACACACGACAATTTTTAGAAATAAAACCATTGAATAATTTTTATAGGGATAGTTGAATAAGTGACCTTATAATTACATTGAAAGTACATGATTTATGCTAGTTGAAATTGAACTATGTTCATGTTTAACAAAATATACTCATTCTAATATTTTATTTTTGTAACGAAATGTTATTAAAGACTAAAAGATGGTCATTAAACAGTTAAGAAATCATTTTTTTCCTTTTCTTTTTAACTATTATTCATGGTTACATCTTTATTAATCTTTTCTCGTTCTTTTCTTAGTGGTCAAGCAAACAATAGAGTAAATAAATCACATATTTAGATTCTTGCATTTAGATTTTTTTTTTAATAAAACAAATAAGAAGATAGTATATGTCAATTATCGCTGAATTATGTTCACTCGATAATCACATTCGTTGAATACGCCACGAATTAGATTCTTGAAAACTTTTTATTGGAAGATTCTACACTTACACTTTATTTATAATAATTATATTTAGCTTTTTATATTTAGTTGAAGAATGATATTTTGAGTTACTAGAATTTAAAAATTGATTTTTTTTGGTTCTTCTGGTTGACAACAATGGTAAAGATTAGACTTCCAACCGGGCTTTGTATGGCCCATGGGGCTGTAAAAAGGTTAATTATTGAAGTAGTTTTTCATGTGGGTAATTTGATCACTTTTCTTTTTCACCATTTTGTTTACGGCTTTTCAATTAGAAACTACCTTGTAATTTAATAGATTTTCTATGTATCTTTTAAAAATCTAGATTGCAATTACCCAAACTATTTGGAAAAAGAAAAAGAAATTTGACTCGATTTTTTAAAACAAAACAAAATCTTTTTCTATTTTTTTTAAAAAAAATTTTATTCTTCTCATTCTTGTTCTTGTTCTCGCTCTTTTTCTCTACACTTGATTTGTTTTGTGTCTTAAAAATTTTTTGTACGTGTATGTGGCCGTTGCATGTTGCTAGAAGAAGATACAACTTCACTCATTGTCGACATTGCCATTGTAGTGAGCATGTTGGGAATGCGACCAAAGTCCCACATTGGTTAGATAAGAGGAGGATCATGGGTATATAAGTGATGATGACTATCTCCATTGGTATGGGGCCTTTTGGGGTGAAACAAAAAACAAAGCCATGAGAGTTTATGTCCAAAGTGGACAATATCATACCACTGTGGGGATGGTTTTGAGGGTCTTGTCCCTATCAAAGGTGGTTCTTGTATCCAGTCATGCACAAAAGAAGAAGTCAATTGGTGCTGACAATAAGGCTTGTCTTATTGTCCAAGGATGTACTCAAGTAGAAGATGTTAACTTTGATGAGACCTTAACCCCTGTGGCTCGATTAGAGGTTAGTCGTTTACTTCTTGGAGTATCCTATCTACTCAAATTTAAATTATACCAAATGGATGTTAAAAGCACCTTTCTAAATGTGTGCTAAATGAAGAGGTTTATGTTGAACAACCAAAGGGGTTTATAGACCCGTTTATTCCTCTGGTTTAAAACAAGCCCAGAGGGTTTGGTATGAAAGATTAGCAGTATTCTTGTTGTATAAGGGATAATTCTAGATGAAGTTCTAATAAAACTCTCTTAAAAAAGAGGACTGGAGGAGATTTTATTATCGCTGAAATATATGTTGATGACATTGTGTTTGGCACATAACATTCTCTTGTAAATCATTTTGATGATTAGATGAAAGATGAATCCAAAATGAGCATGGTGGGAGAGGTAATGTCCTTTATTGGTCTTCAAGTTAAATAACTCCCTGATGGGGTATTTATATTTCAAAATAATTATGTCCAAAGTATGCTTTAAAAGTCTACATTGAGAAGGCCAATCCTAAATGCACTCCAACACCGACTCATGCAAAACTTACCAAAGATCCGGATGCTACAAATATTGATGAAAGCTTATACATGAGCATGATTGGAAGTCTTCTTTATCTAACAACTAGCCCTCCAGACATAGCTTATGCTGTGGGCATTTGTGCTAGATATCAATCAAATCTGAATTCAAGTCATCTGACAAGTGTCAAACAGATTCTCAAATAGATTAGTGGAATAGTGGACTATGGCCTTCTTTATTCCTCCGATACTAATGGTATTCTCGAAGGCTTTTGCGATGTGGACTGAGCTGGAAATTCAGAAGATAGAAAAAGCATCTCTGGAGGATGTTTCTTCTTAGGGAATAATATCATATCTTAGTTTAGCAAGAAGCAGAACTATGTTTCTTTGTTGATTGCCAAGCTAAATATATAGCTATTGGTAGCAGTTGCACCCAACTATTGTGGATGAAATAGATACTTTAGAAGTATGACTCACAGGATGTCATGACCTTGTTTTGTGACAACATGAGTACCATCAACATTTCTAAAAGTCTTATTTAGCATAGCAGGACTAAGCACATTGATATCAGGCACCATTTCATCAGATAACTTGTTAAGTCTAAGTTTATATCTCTTGAATATGTTAGTACTGATAGAAAAATTATGGACATCTTCACCAAACTGATAGATGCCTCCCAGTTTGAATCCCTGCATGCAGCTTTAAGGATTCTTCGAATTAATTTATAGAAATTCATTGCTATTTTGATAAGTAGAGAGATTTGGGCCACAATTCAAATTTATCAGTCGATAATTAATTCTTACCATATTTCAATTAATGCAGTTTGCTCTTTAAATTCATTTTTTCTTCTTTTCTCCCCTAGCAGTTTAAATCTCAAACAGCCGTGGTGTTCATTTTTACCCTATTTCTATGATCATGTTGAGTTCAATTGTCTTCCTATATTTCTTCCTCAAGAGTTGCAGTTCCTAATGGTGAACAATCTAAGTGGTATTCATACATTTGTTAAGAGAATGGTCAGACTGAAGCAAAAAGCTAATAAAAAATGACATGTCAATTCGAATGTCTCATCGACTAGGGTAGACATTCTCGAAACTTCCGTGGAAGAATCCTCCTCCAAGAAATCTCTCTTGGACTCGTCTCTCTTCGATATCCCATCCTAGAGATCGAGGGATACTACTGAAGATGCACCTTTGTCCAATCCACCTTGCATGTTGGCAATTTTAGTTAGTTGGAGGTCCTTAACATTCACCTACTCGCAATGGTTTTATGGGTTGCCCTATAAAGAATGCTATTGAGGATGCAACTAAGTCTCCTATGAGTTTTGCTGATGATCAGAATCTATTGAGTACCTCTAATGCTGAAGAGGGTGTAATGGTTCCCTCTATCCCTTCCTCTTCTGATATAAAACATGTTCATATTTTGTGTACCGTCGAGCCTGAGACTGTTGGTGATTTTATTGTTGGTCCCGATGCGTCTAACGCTGTTGTTGATACTGATGTTGGCTCTGATAAAGTTAATGTTGTTTCTTCAGTCAATGTTAATATTGATGTTGGTTTTGATGTTAATCCTGTTGTTGGTCTTGATGTTACTGATAATGTTGTTTTTGCTTCTGCTCCTGGGATCTCTTCTTCTGTAGCTGAGAAGATTTTTGATATTATCCCTGATTTTATTGACATTCTCCTTAACATGGGGAATTCTATTGTTCATTCCGAGCATCGTCTTACAAAGTCTTCTCCGATTGCTTTTACTCCTTGCTCTGGTGATCAAGTTGTGGCTTCCTCCTTTTCTGCTGATTATAATGGTGAGCAATCTGTTTTTAGCTCTAGTTCCTTTCAGTCAGTTTCCATTGATGATTAATGTTCCTCTTGCCTAGTTGGAAAAGCTGAAGAAAAAGGCCTCTATGAATTTCCTTGTTGATTGTGGCCATTCTACTCATACCCATTCGAGAAGAACTCCCCCTAAGCAGAAGCGCACAGACTTCGATTCTGGTCCTTCTGTGCAGATTTCTTTTTCTAGCAATGAAGATGATATTGTTGTTGTCAGAGACAAGTCTCGCACAAAAGTTGGTAGTCGTAAAATTCCACCTAATGTCCATGTTGTGCTTATTGATGGGATATCATTTCATAGCAAGCAAAATGTTCTGAGATGGAAGTACGTGATGTAGAGGCGTATAAGTTATGAAAAGCTCTTGTCTGACCAGATTAAGTCTCGTTTGGAAATTATGGACCTCCTTCAACGTGTTGGGCTTCTTAAAATTGTTGTGGACCTCAGTTCCTTTTATCCTCAGCTGTTGAGGGAGTTTATCGCCAATCTCCCTTCCAAGTTCAATGTTCCTAGCTCTTCTGATTATCCGAAGGTTCCATATCAGAGGCATTTGTTTCACAATTTCTCATATTGTCATTAATGCTTACCTAAGGCATGCTGCTTCCTCTCCTCTTGATGAGCCTCATCCCTCTACTAAGGATCTTGTTGCTAAGCTTATAGGTGTTACTTGGTCTGAGTTGCCTTCTTCTGGTCAATTGTCTGTCTCCACCTTAGTGTGAAGTATGCTATTTTTTTTTCAAATTAGGATTGCTAACTAGCTTCCTTCGACTCATGGATCCAGTCTTTCTCCTTTTCTGCTAGTCTTTTGTATCAGATTGAAACGTTATCTACATTTGATTTTGTGGTGTTTGTGTTTAATCAACTTCTTCAACATGTTGACTCTTTTATGATCAAGCTTCCTATCTGTTTCCACGCTTAATCTCTGATATTTTGCTGTCTAAAGTTTTAAAATTCTCTATAACTAATTTCACTAAGTCATTAAACTACATCTATCCTAATTATAAGCCATTGCCACATAACTCCATAAATGCCACCACTACTCTAATTATAATATAATAAGTATCACTTGCTAAAATGAAATGAGCAGAATTTAATTCAAAATAAGTTTGTACTAATTTTGAGGTTAGGGATTTGATTCTCTACCTTATAATTTGTCGAATAATAATAATAATAAGTGGCACTAACCAATTTTTTTAGTACAATGATTTCAAGGATGGGAGATCGAACCTTTGACCTCAAAAGGATGGCATGTCAACTATCACTAAAGTAAAATTACTTTGGTCGCACTAGCACTACAAGAATTCTGGGCTAACCGACAATAAAGAGCAATCGACATTAAAGAAAATGTTATTAGAGCCTTTTAATGTCGGTTGTCTTTAATGTTAGTTTTAAACTGACATTGAAGATGGTGTACAATGTCGGTTTAAAACTGACATTAAAGACAACTGACATTAAAGAGTATTAATAACACTATCTTTAATGTTGGTTATCAACCGACATTAAAGTCCATAATTATTGTCCATTTTTTTCAATTATTATCCATTTTTTGTAAATACCATGTCCGTTTTTTTCAATTATTGTCCATGTATTCAATATAATAATTGTCCAATCCATTTTTAATGTCGGTCAAAAAGTTAAAAATGACATGTCTCTAAAACCAAGGTAATCAACCTGCCTATGCACAAAATAAATTCTTAATTGCTTTCATAAATCCATAATAATAAGTCATAAAAGAGGATTTGGATGATAATTTAACTCTAAAACTAAGGTAATCAACAAATTACTAAAGCTTATAAGGGTTACATAGCAAAATTAAAATTTTGTTAGATCCAAACAACTTTTATTGGTGTATAAAAAAAGAGTGAGAACTTACTTTTAAACTATAAAATACAAACTAAAACTTGTAAATACCCTCTCCCCTCCCACCAAAAAAAAAAAAAAAAAACAAAACAAAAGTGCACCCATACTTGTTGTCATTATATAGTGTTTTCCAAATAGTCTTTCAATTGCTCCTTTATTATGTTCTCTCCACCATCCACCACAGATTTGATCCAAATCCAAAGCATGACTTCCTGCAAGCAGAGAAAAATAGGCAAACAACATATAATAAGACTTTAATTACCCGACACAAAGAATTTATGAAATTTAAGCTAGGGAGCTATGGAAAGACAACATGGGAATTTATGATTTCGAGTATTCATGGGAATTTGCAAGAAGGCCAAGATATCATGTCCTGTTATAAACAACTACACAGAAGCTCGAATCACATAATAAAAATCCAAAATATACCAAAACATAAGCATAAGCATATGAAAAATGAAATGAGGAAATTATCATCTCCAACTCAAAAGTTTTACATTATCCATATAACTAAAAAGTAAAAAGCCCCCTAAAGCAACACCAAAACTTCAAGCAACTAAAAAGCACACCAAACGGATACAAGACTTCAATCAAATGAAACCACAAAAAACATCTCCAACTAAAAGATGCTATCGAGGGTCAATCCTAGATTATCCAAACAAGATTCCAAGGATGAATTAGATTTAAATTGATGAAGAAGCACAATAAATGGTTAAACAAGAGATAACAAAAGATTCGATGATGATAATGAAGAATTAACCTAACCTACAGTACATGAATAACCCACAAACTCCTATAGTGCAACCGGATTCATTTAGACAAACATAAATATAAACTACCAAAGGATACCTAAGAAGTTCCACTACCATAAACCACTCAGTGGAATTCATAAACAACTAAGCTATGACTACCATAACTGCAGGATAGTCATATCATTTCAACACTGAATCTAATCCAAAGTTTAGAATAAATAGACTTTTAAGATAAGCATCTTATAAATATTACCTTGTACTTGTTATTAATGTTGTTATGAAGTCCTTTTTGTGTTGGGTGTACCTTCTCCACTTGTCAACCTTCTTAAAACATATCCAATGCAATAAAAAAGAAAACATAAAGAGTACGAAGCAAATAAACAACCTTTAAGCCTGAGCCATGCGTGCATCATCTCGTGAGCCAAGATAGATCCTGTCAATAACCTGAAATGAAGAAGTTACTTCATGGTCCTTTTGAAGAACATAATACACATCAACATGTGTACTTGGATACTTTGACGAGGAAACCATACCTAGATAGGCCATATAAAATGAGAATAGCAATAACTTCACATCAACCGATTAATCTATAAGGCTCTATAAACATGTCGATTATACGGTAGCTTGTGCCAATCCTCGGCCTCTTTGAGATTTGTAGATTTTGTTGAGATTATAATAACATACCACATTGAACAAATTAAATTTGTATAATTGGAAATCGAGAAACATCTACGAAAGGGAAATGTCATATGGTAGCATCATCAAGTAAAAGATAACAAGTGTCTCTTGGCTGCATCAATTAAAAAGTTAGTTTTGAGTTCAACTACAATCAACTGATGTGTGGAAAGCAATGATTAAATAAATATTTCAGAGTTCAAACCAAGATGACGAGAGCCATTTTCTAAAGATATTGTTTCTTCCTAATATGCACATGTGACCGGTAGAAAGGGAAGGGGTAAACATAATGACACAAAAAATAATTTTGAAAAGTACCTCTATTCTTTCATAGCTACAACATCTCGGAATTCCATCTTTTTCAATTCAATAGTTGTTGGAGGGTTTTCGTTGCCATTTGAGTACACAAAGACTTGAGCCTATCGTAGGACATCGTCCGAACCAGCCTAACACATATTCAAGCATAGCTAAACTAAAATAAACATGACCGAAAAAGTGTAGAAAGATCGTCTAGCAGCATTGAATAAAAGCCAAAAACAAGAATGAAGAGAAAACAACATTTAAAATTTTGAACGTTAATCATTCGTACCAATATGTAGTCTTTTATATGAAATTCAACTCTACATACATTCAAGTCCAAAGCTACAAAATCATTTATATTAGGGAATGAGAGTACCTGCAAGGAGAATATATCAAGAGTGTTTTGCCCATCATTCAACATTGCTGCAGCAAGGAAGATAACCTTTGCAATTTTGAAATGAAATAATTCCATTGCATACGAAATACAAGCACCATCAAAATCATCCCCAACTAGGATAACCTGCAAAAGTTAAAAAGATAAAAAAAATTAAACTTCGAGGAAGTCAAGTGCAAAATACAATAGCTTAATAAAACAATAGACAATCAAAACAGAAAAACCTATCTCAATAACATCTTTTATCAAAGTATATATATATATATATTTAGTAAATTGGGTTAAAAGGATGGAAACCTTTTTGCCAGCAGAAAGGTTTTCAAGAACATTCGTGAGCAGCTGCACATATTACGAGAGATCTGTGATACTGTTTGGATCAAATGAATTAATTCCTGAACCAATTAAGTCTATCGGTGTAGCTCTATAGCCTGCTTCTTCAAGAAGAGCAATAGTTTTATACCAACACCAAGCACCAAAACCACCTCCATGGACAAGAATAAAGTGATTTGTTTCCAAGTCATCTAGCTTTATGTCCTGTCAATTTGAAACTTATTAGAACCATATATACTTTTGGTAGGAAACTCAGAAAATAACCTTTTGGAACAATATGTGAAAAAGACAAACAATTAGCAAAACTCTATCGATAATTTGAACAATCCAATTAGTTTGTTTAGAAACTTGACATAGAAGTTCATCTATACAAATGCCATTGTTTCCTATGTCCTTTATATTAGTGCACTCATTTTGATTCTAAATTGAAATCGTAAGAATTAGACACATACAGATATATAATTAATTCATCATGTATAATTTGAAAGAGGAAAACGAAATAGTAAGTAAACAAAAATCAAGGCTATCATTATTTTCCCCTCAGTTAGCCAAAATTAATTTTCAATTATCCTTCTTGTAGTTTAAATAAGTCTAAATTTAACATATAGTTACAACGAAGTTGTTCATTAAATACAACATGGAAAAACAATAATTCATTCCATCATGCCTTGAATGATTAGAATCTTTAAATGCTCTCATTAGGGTCCAACCGATTAAACTTCCTGCTAAAATTGGTCCAAAACTGACTAAAAAAAAATCCAGTTCGCACATAGATAACATTGAAATTCCCCAAACACAATGCACAATTTCACAATCCACAACACAAAAATTTCAATCAACACTCATCCGTCAAAAATCAAACATCGAATCCCCGATCATCCATACCAATCATAGTCACACAATCAAATTCAAAACTCAATGAACCTTAATAACAAGCTGATAAGGTTGAAGGAGAGGGTCAGTGAAGGAGCGAGCTTGAGAACTCGAACTCTGCAGCAATGTGTTCTGATTCTTCTTACCGGAGGTCGACTGCCAGAACGAAGTAGAGCAATCAACGACAAAAAACAATCGAGTGGACGTTTCTGGAAAAACGTCGCCGTTGCCTCCGAAAGCCTGCTCTGAAGTCAGCAAGTCTCTCGTCTTCTCTCTCGGTGAAGAGCGCATTCGAGACCATCGGTTTCTGGAAATGGACGGGGGGGGGGGGGGGGTCGGGGAACGGATGCTTGACCGAGTTGTGGGTTTTGAATGGAAGGATGAAAAGAGTCGCATTGGAAGGGTTTCGCGTGGGTTGTGGGTGAGTGGAAGTCTGAGAATGAAAGGAAAAAGAAATTTGAGGGGGGGGGGGGGTTATATATATTTTTTTAAAAAAGCAGATCTTTAATCTCATTAATAAACTGACATTAAAGGTATACCTACAATGTCGGTTTAAAATTGACTAAAGACTTTTTTTTTTTTTTTTTAAAAAAAATCGATAGTATACATCTGGTTTCACTTTTTCCAACTGACATTAAAGCCCAAAATTCTTGTAGTGTAGCATCAGTTACTAAAAGTATTTGAACCTAGTTGTGAATTAATTTTAATAATTTGGCATGTTTGTTGAACTTTTCGAGTTTTAATTTAAAAAGAAAAATAAATTTGAAAAATTTAGAGTGTTTGGCAATCACTTAAATTATCTTTTCACAAATGAGTTTATAAAATAAGTTTTAAGAACACTTCAAATCAATCAATGTTTGTGTTTAATCAACTTCTTCGACATGTTGACTCTTTTATGATCAAGCTTCCTATCTGTGTCCCACTCTTAATCTCTGGTATTTTGCTGTTTTAATGCCTTTCATTCTTGATATGATTGATGCTCCTGACCCTGCTCCAAAGTCTTATACTCTCAGTTACAATATTTTTCATGGTTCACATGTCTCTAATATTGTGTATAACATCTGTCCTCCCAAAAGTTCTGACATTCCTCTCCCTAAGGATTTTCAAGTTTTAAAAAGTGATTTATTGATTTCTATTGAGCTTGAGATTCATATCTTTCACATTTTGGCCTCTACATCTTGTACCTTGAGCGTTATTATTCGTGATCTAACCGACTGCCATGCTGAAATTGATGTGTTGGTCCATCTTTTAAGTGTGGCACTTTCGCGATCTGATAATGCCTCATCTTCTCAGCTGCCACTGTCTGGTTGATTTTCTTCTTGGAAAAAGGAAGAGATGTGTGGCTGGTCTAGTTCTGGTGTTTTGTTTTTGTTCTGGTGATTTTCTTTTCTGTTTTGGGCTGTTCTTATTCTCATTCCTTTTTGGTTTCGCTTTTGCTCAGGTTGTATCTTGAAATTTAATTTGATTAATATGAAATGATTGTTGGGTTTTATGCCCTAAAACTCGTAGATAGTAAATGTAATTAATTGACTGTCATCAATAAAGAGTTATCGATGTTATTTCAATAAATCCTTATTGATTGTGTTGCATTCCATCTTATCTTAATAACCTTAAATCTAATAAACTAACATCCTAAGTCGTCTTATGAGTCTTGAACAGTATGTAGAGACATACAGAGATCAATGTTTAAGATACAACCTAAAGGGTTTATAATATAAGGATAAGGTTGGGTACCTTATCTTATGGATACGACCCACTTTGTATTTGATACAAACGCAATAATCCAACGTATTTGTATAGATGACATGCCGGGGGGAGGGGGTGTTATCCTATGCAATGAGTTTGCATAAGATCGAACCGCGAAATAGTAACTATTAGATGTAACACTGTTGACTAGTTAAGTTTCTATTTCACTAGGATGACCGCCAGGCAACTTAGTCTTAATCTTGAGTGTATTATGAACTCCTGTTCATGAGGGATTGTCCTTTGATTTGTATGGGTGAGAGTGGTCAGTTTCCTGACTCAATAAGCCTACCATTTTGGAGACAAGACTGAGTAGGGAGCTGGGAACTATTGGGAATGTCCTAAAAACTCGCAGCTTGTAAACATTAAACATATTCTATTTACAATAAAGGTATTATTGAGATTTCTTTCTATAAAAGTGTTATTGAATTTCATTCATTCCTAAATCCAATAAACTAACCCATGGCTATAACATGAATACTTAAACTTTATGTAGAGACATAAAAAAGGATCAAGTTTTAGTATATAGCCAAAAAGGATGTGATCCCAAAGTATATGGATAAAGTTGGGTACCTTATCTTGAGGACATTATGGATGTGGCTCGCTTTATATATTGATACAAACGATGCGATCCCAAAGTTGTTCATGTGAAGACATGCAAGTGGAGGCATCCTATGCAAAATATGTTTGCATAAAACCAAATCACGAAATAGTCACTTTTTCTTTATAACGACCAATTATTGTTAAAACCGGCTATTTCAATTTAATGACCTAAGGTAACTCGATCTTAATCCTGAGTTAACTATGAACTCCTGTTTATTTGAGATTATCTTTTAATCTGCATAGGTCAGAGTGGTTTAACATCGTCGCTTAATAAGCCTTCCATTTTAAAGGTAAGACCGGATAGATAGCTGGGGATATAGTTTTGCAAGAAGATTTCACTCTTACCCATCTTAGGGTCAGTAGATAGGTTGTTCCTTTAAGTACTGATTTCTGGTCTTGAACAAAGGGGCCCCACCCTCTTATGGTTGAGAGGAATTCGATTTATTGGTAGGACCATAAATCAATTATTCATTAGAGAATCAGTAGAGACTTACGAAACAAGATGTATTATAGGGGTGAAATGGTAATTTTGTCCTAATTGTAAATACGAACGACCTGTGAAGGATCGACTTACTGATTATGGTTAAATCAAGTGGAAGAAATATATCTACAATGAGGAGAGTGCAACTACTGAGCTATAGTGGTATGTCTCGGTAGTTAACGAATAGTGATTAATTCGGTTTATAAAGTAGCCAGTTAATCTCAAATTGTTGGAGCTCATGATCTATAGGTCCATTAGGTTCATCTACTAGTTCATAAAAGGATTAAACCTTAGAATAATGTGTTGAGAGAATTTGAAATGTTCAAACTCGATTTAGGGTTTGGATTATTATATTTGATATAATTGATGTTTAATAGTTGAATTAAACGTTACAGTTTTGGAGAGTTGACAGTATTTAAATATAATTTAAATATTTAAATGAGGTGTTATATTAATTTAATATTTGATATTAAATTAATTGATTAAATTGGTTTAATTTATCATCCAAATTAGTTTATTATATTTTGAATTTATGAAATTAAAAATTATGAAATTGGATTATTAAATTTTGAATTTATGAAATTCAAAATTGGTTTAATTAATTTTTTATTTTGAAAAATTCAAAATTATAAGTATAATTATTTCAATTTCAACAATCAAATTTAGATTTAATGGAAGTAAAAAAATCCCATATTTTCCACTATCAAATCCACTCCATGCCACTAAATTAAATGAAATATGAAGTGGCATTTTCATGGTTTATCTAATTTGCATGATTAACATTTATAAATTTATGTTTTGAACTCAATTTGAGGTTCATGCAACTTGAATTTTTGAAGAGAAAATATTGATTTTCCCTCTTCTGTCCAACTCCCAAAAAATCATACTAAATTCCTCTCAATTTGAGTTCCGCCACTTAATCTAAAACCCAAGATTAGTAGAGAAGACTCTTGTGGTGGTCTACTACATAGATTTAAGAAGAAACCTATGGTGAATTCAAGCAATTCGGAGGAGACATCAAAGACATTCATCAGAAACCCTGATATACTGAAAACTGTGGACATGCATGTTGGCTTAGATCCTTTATTGCTTCTGCATGTTGAATGTCAACTTCATCAGGAACATAATGTTACAAGATGGAATATTCATTCTTTCCCATCTTTAGGGTATGTTGATAAGTGTTCCCTTAAGTGGTATCTCCGGGACTTGAACAAAAGGCTTTATCCTCTTAATGACCCGAGAGAGGTTTCTATTTAATGGTTGGACCATAAACAGGTTGTTCATTAGAGAAGCATTGGTACTTAAGGAAATAAAGATAACTCAAGGGTAAAATGGTGATTTGACCCAATTGGTGTTACGAACACTCGTGAAGGACTAACTTGCTGTTATTGGTCTATATCCATGGATACGTAAATATATCTATAGTAAGAAGAGTGCAGTTGTGGATCATTAATGAAGTGTACCATAGTCAACGATAGTGATTAATTTGGTTAATGAGTTTAGTCAATTAATCTCATATCATCGGAGCTTCTGATCTGTAGGTTCATAAGGTCACCTTGTTAGCTTGCTAAAAGATATTAATGAGGAATGATTTGAATAGTTCAAATCAATTGAGGAAATTGTATATTAATGTGATTAATATATAATTAATTATAAATGTGATCTATAATTCACATTATGTGAGAGAGATATATTTGAATGAGATTCAAATATCAGATTTATGGGAATTAGATTCCTAAAGAGTTGTATACATATATATATATGACATTTATATGTTAATTAACTCTATATTAAATAAGATTTAATATAGTTACTTAATCAATTAATTAATGGTTAATTAATTGTTTAAGAAATTTTATAGAGAGGTGGATGCATATAAACATGAGATGTTTATAGTTATATTTATTAATTAACTATGTATATATATTAAATTGGATTTAATGTATATGGTTATTTAATTGTCGTGTTAATTAATTAAATAAAGATTATTTAGTTAATTTAACACAAGGGTAAAAAAGGAAAGACTTAGAGAAGGGGTTAACCGTTCTCAATATAAATTCCTCATTGGCACTTTTTAGGGTAAGATTTAATTTGGTGAGATTTTAACCTAGCTGCTAAAAGGAAAATCCTCTCTTCACTCTCTTAAAGAAATTTCTCTACCTCTTCCTCTTCCAAGTGTTGGATATATTGGGTTTTGTGCCCTAAAACTCGTAGATGAAAATGTTATTAATTGATTGTCATCAATAAAGAGTTATCGATGTTAATTCAATAAATGTTATTGATTGTGTTGTATTCTATTTTGTCTCAATAACCCTAAATTCAATAAACTAACATCCAAGACTATCTTATGAGTCTTGAACTATATGTGCATATAACGATCAATGTTCAAGATATAGCCTAAAAGGTCTATAGTATAGGGATAAGGCTGGGTACCTTATCTTGGTAACACTATGGATACGACACACTTTGTATTTGATATAAAAGCAATTATCCAACGCGTTCATGTAGGTGACACGCGAGTGGGGGTATCCTATGTAATGAGTTTGCATAAGACCGGACTACGAAATAGCAACCACTAGATATAACGTCATTAACTAGTTTGGTTCCTATTTCAATTGGATGACCTAGGCAACTTAGTCTTAATCCTGAGTGTATTATGAACTCCTATTCATAATAGATTGTCTTTTGATTTGTATAAGTGAGAGTGGCCAGTTCACCGACTCAATAAGAATACCATTTTGGGGACAAGACTAAGTGAGGAGCTAGGAACATAATAATACAAGATGAAATTCAATCCTTCCTGACTTCAGGATAAGTAGATGAGTGTTCCCTTAAGTGGTATCTTCAAAACTTGAATAAAGGGCTCTACCCTCTCATTGGCCCAAGAGGGGTTTCTGTTTATTGGTTGGACCATAAATAAGTTGTTCATTAGAGAAGCACAAGTACTTAAGGATATAGAGGTAACCCAAGGGTAAAATGGTAATTTGACCCAATTGGTATTATGAACACTCATGAAGGACTAACTTGCTATTATGAGTTATATCTATGGACACAGAAATATATCTACAGTGCGAAAAGTGTAGCTATCGACCTTTAACGGAGTGCCCGGTAATTAATGAATATTGATTAATTTAATTAAAGAGTTTAATTAATTTATCTTATATCATTGGAGTTTCTAATCTGTATGTCCATAAAGTCTCTTTGTTAGCTCACTAAAGGAAAAGAGGAATGTTTTGAATTGTTCAAATCAATTGATGGAATAATATATTAATGAGATTAATATGATATGGTTAATAATAGACATGATCTATAATTAAGAGAGAAATATTTGAATAGGATTCAAGTATTAAATTCTTATGAATTTGATTCATAAAGAATTAATTAATTAATTTTGAGAAGTGGAGGCAAATAAATCTGCATTTTGAATGAAGGTTTGCAAGATTGGATGTTTTCAATTTTGACATTAATTTTTTTTTAATGTGATTAAAATGTAAGGGTCCATTGTATTTTTTGGAAATTTAAACTTTTTTTTCAAGTCTGTAAGTCTGTTCAATCGTGGAGCAAGTGTTGCTGAAAAGATCGGTGGAAAACGGAGCCAAAATGAAGCAAGTTCAGAGCAAAAGTCACTAAAAAAATAGGCATTCTACCTAGCAGCATCGCAATGTTATGACGCGAGGTGGAAGGCGTGGAGCTCCCATTCGAGGAAAATGTGCTACTGTTAGCATTACAATTAATAGATATATAAATCGCACCTTTTAATGTCATTAAGTTGGGTTGGGGTTTGTGCCTTAAAGTCTCGTGTCCAGTAGTTTGTAAACAACTTTGTACGAATACTTATGATGTATATATAAATGATATTTACTTCACTACTTGACTTTGCACATTTAGATTTTACCACAAACTAATAAACTTAATATCCCTGGTTATTTGTATGTAACTTAAGCATGTATGTGATGACATACAAGTGGATCATGTCTTGAGTGATAACCAAAATGGTCTGTAGTATATGGATATAGGAGGGAAACCTTATCCTGGTAACGCTACGGATGCGGCCCACTTTGTGGAATGGTCACAAGTGTTGTGACTTGTCACAGATGGTCTGATCCTGATCATTCGTATAGGGGACATGTGAGCGGGGGTGTCCTATACAAAGAGTTTATATAAGACCTGACCACGAAGTGTTAACATCTCATTATAAAACACTATTTATAACTGAGACTTCACTTCACTAGGATGATCATAGGTAACATGACTTCAATCCTGAGTGAGTTGAGAAATCCTGCTATTGAGGGCGGTCCTTTGATTTGCATGGGTGTGAGTGGCTAGAATGCCGACTCAAACCTACCATTTTAGGGATTTGTCTGATTTGGGAGCTGGAAACTCAGCTTCACAAGATGGAATTCACTTCTTCTCCGAGGCAGGGGTAAGTAGATAGATAGCTCTCTTAAGGGCTGATTCCAAGACTTAAACTATGTGGCGCCACACACCTTCTTATGGGCCGAGAGATGTTCACACATGGTAGGAATATGTTGTATTGTTCATTCAGTGGTACTTAAGAAGGAAGATGTAATTATAGGGGCAAAATAGTAAATTGGCCTATTGTAATTACGAGCATCTATGAAGGGTCATCGTACTGATGATTGGTTATATCCGATGGACATAGAAATATATCTATGGCAAGAAGAGTTCAACTGTCGGTCTTTAGTGAAATGCCTGGCATTTAACGAATGGTGGATATCGTGACTAAAGAGTTTAGTCAGTTATTCAAGTACCATTAGAGCTTCGAGCCATAGGTCCATAAGGTCCCCTTGGTAGCTTGGATACAAGTTGAGAGTCATTTTTTAGGTCAATTTGAAATGTTCAAATTGATAAGGGGGAGTTCGATTATATATGATATAATTGAACGAGTTAATTAAATATGATATAATTAACTTTATGTATGAGATACATTAATTTGGAGTAAATTGGATATAAATATGATTTATATCTAGTAGAGGAAAAATATTATATTAATATTTGATATTAATTTATAAGTGAGTTAACTAAATATGATAGAATTAACTTTATGTATGAGATACATTAATTTGGAGGAAATTGGATATAAATATGATTTATATCTAGTAGAGGAAAAATATTATAATTAATATTTGATATTAATTTATAAGTTATGAATGTGATAAGATCACATTCATTGGATGGTTATAAAGGAAATGGGACGGCGCCTCTTCGTTCTAAATAACGGATGAGTGCATTATAAATAGCAGACGGTGTGTTGATCTCGGGGTGCGTAGGTATTGTGAAAAAGATAGTGTCATCGTTTAGAACATCAGTGCCTATACGATAATGACTGAACGATCGCTTACATATATGATATTGCTAAGTGATCACATACTGATTACACTGTCGCGCGTTATTATCTAAACGATCATTTACCTTTTTCCTAACCGATCGTTTAGCTCCCGATATTTACTAAACGATCGTATAGATGATCGATTAGTTTTTCCTACGCGATCGTTTGGACGATCGCTCACCCTTTTTTTTACACGATCGTTTAGATGATCATTTACCTTTTCCTACACGATCGTATAGACGATTGTTTACTTTTACTACACGATCGTATACTTCACATAAATGATCAAGCATATTGTCTATGCGATAGACGACCGAATCTCCCACTTGCTTGATCGTTGTGTACGGTCTCTCTTCCTCCTTCCCTCTACCAAATCCGAACAAAGCCCACACTTTGGATTCTCACTCCAAGAATACTGAGGGCTCTAAGTGGTGTTGTCTTCTCCATTTTTTTTTGTTCGAGTAGTGACTGTTCGAGATAGACGGTTGGGCTTCAGACTCACTGTGAAAAAGAAATCTTCATCTGGTATGATTTCTTGATCCCTTTAGCATTATGAAAGTATGTTTGAATGTATATGCGGTAATTCTGTCACAATGAATTGGAAAGATCCACTTTTGCTCGTAGGTACTCTTGAATAAGAGTTAACTAAATCGACACTCGAGATTTCCGTGAGCAACAGAAGCAAGACTATTCCAAATTACAATCATGAATCAACATATATTTACAGTCGACTTCCATACAAGCAGTTATGCAAATAATATAGAGAAATTACAGCATGAACATCAAAAGAATAGAGATCAAACTCTATATGAACATCGACAGAAGCGTCTCCACGCTCCGATGCGTGACCACTCGAACAATAGTGACCACGGACACTTGATCTACACGACCGCAATACTGCACGGACACAACATGAACACTTTGCGCTCATCCTCAACGATCTCCTCGGTCACGATCTCCTCCGCAACACGAACTCCTCCGCAACACCATGAACGGACTCCTACAAAGCACCACGAACGGCCTCCAGAAAACCTCGACGATGTCGAGTTGAGTTTGACACCACCAATAAGACGATCTTGGTATTCTTGGTATGAGAATCCAGAGGGTGGGCTCTGTTCGGACTTGGTGTGAGGCAGACGAATGGAGGAAAGATAGATCGTGTACACGACTGGGCAAGTGGGAGAAGTCGGAGACCTATTGTATAGGTCGATGCCCAATCGTTTTGATAAAGCTATGCGATCGTCTAGCAAAAGCTATGCAATCATTTAGCTCGGTCGATTCTACATGATCGTTTACCTTGGTCCAGCGATCGTTTAGCAAATCTATGCGATCGTTTAGTAAACATTGCACTATCGTTTAGCTCATACTTGCACGATTGTTTACCTAGCCCAGCCGTCGTTTAGTAAACCTGTATTTACTTGACTACTTCCGTGAGTTTCTTTTTGTTGGAGAGAAAACTCAAATTCTTTTCAAACTTTTGTGAAAAATAAACTTCTTTCAAAATGGAAAACCACTTTTCTTTAAACTCACGGTTACCATGATCAATAACCACCCACTACATTTGGTTATTTAAAAGAAAAATGATTAATTATCTAATAATTAATATTATTACAAATATAAATGATAACCAACTTATCATACTATATTTATAACAATTATCATACTATATTTATAACCTATAATTTTAATATTTCATCTCATGAAACATATAAACCATAGTTCTTTTTCTATTCCATGGTACTTAATGTAAATCTCATTTATATCAATCCTCCATTAGATGTATCTCATACATCATACCAATTATATCATATATAATCAAAATACCTCTTTTCAATTTGAACATTTCAAATCAACACCAAGAACTTGATCATTCAACATAAATCCAAGTTATCAAGGGGACCTCATAGACCTGTAGATCCGAAGCTCCAACGGTACGTGAATAACTGACTAAACTCTTTAGTCACGGTATCCACCATCCGTTAACTGCCAGGCACTCTACTAAAGATCGACAACAAAACTTTCCTCACTATAGATATATTATGTGTCCATCTTAACCAATCAGCAGTGCGACAACCCTTCACAGATCGCTCGTAAGTACAGCTGGGCTAATAACCGTTATGCCCCTGTAGTTACATCTGTCTTCTTAAGTACTATTGATCCCTCTAATGAACATAAATCATAGTCCTACTATGACTGCGTCTTCTCTTCCAAAGATAAGTTGTGGCCACTATGTTTAAACCCCAGAATCAGCCTTTAAGGGAGCAATCTCTCTACTTATCCCTGCTTCGGGAAAGAAGTGAATTCCATATTGTGGATTGAGTTCCCAACTCCCAAATCAGACAAATCCCCAAAAAGGTAGGCATGTTGAGTTGGCAATCTGGCCAATATCACCCATACTAATCAAAGGACCGCTCTCAAAGGCAGGAGTTCACAAAACACTCAGGATTGAGGTCGTGTCACCTATGGTCGTTTAGGTGAGATGCAAGTCTCTAGTATCAACGGCGTTATATACAGAGTCCAGTCATCTCGTGGTTCAAGTCTTATACAAAATCTTTGTATAGGATACCCCTGTTCCACGTCTTCACATGAATGGGCAGAATCAATCATCTGTAGTAGTTTACAACACTTGCAAACCTCTACAAAGTGGGTCGTATCCGTAGTGTCACCAGGATCAGGTATCCCACCTTAATCCTTATACTATAGACAGATTTAGGTTATCACTTAAGACATGATCCACTTGTATATCACATATACATGCTTAAGTTCACATAAGATAACCAAGGAGCTTTGTTTATTGGATATGAGTAAATGCCTGAATGAAATAACATTTATTTTATTCATTGAACAATGTGTATCTTTACAAAACAACGCGACTCCGGGAGAATTAGGACACCAATCCCAACACCAAACTTCATTGTGAAAGAACATAAACATTTACAATCAAACAAATCGCTTATGCATTAAAGACTAAATTACAGCATGCTTTGAAGATTAAATACAAAGGGATCGAGTATAATACCTTTGAAGAACCCTTTTTTCACGTATTTTCCTCGATTGTTTAGCAACACGTCCAACAACATGAATGCAACGAGCCTCTGAAAAATCCTCAATCACCAATGAGTACTACTCGATCCTCGATCCTCAAACAAAATTGGACACCACCACTCGATTGCCTTGGTATTCTCGACGTGAGAATCTAGGAGTTGTGGGCTCTATGTGAATTTAGATAGAGGGATGGAGGAATAAATGATTGAGTATGCGATAGAAGGAAGAAGTCTATCGTATAGACTTAATACTTGATCATGCAGCAAGCGAGTAACTATCGTATAGAAAGCTCGACGCGATCCTTTTTTCTCTAAAAAATAATCTGATAACTTGTTTTGTGTGGAATGAATAATGAAAAACCATTTTCCTTTTTTTATCCCACGGTTTGCCACAAAACTGTCTAAAACCACCCACTAATGTTTGGTTATCGGGAAAAAAGAATATTAATTATCTCATAATCAATAAATTATAAATAAATACAATAATTAATTTATCATATTATATTTATAACCTATAGTTTTAATATTGCATCATATGCGACATATAAACCATAGTTCTTTTTCTCTTTTATGGCATTTAATATAAATCATATTTACATTATTTCCTCCAATCAAATAATGTATCAAATACATCAAATCAATTATATCAAATATAATTGAACTAATTTAATTATATCATATATAATCAAATTCCCTCTTGTTAATTTGAACATTTCAAACTAATTCAAAAATTGATTCTCAACATCAGTCCATTGAGCTACCAAGGGGACCTTATGGACCTGTAGTTTGAAGCTCCAACGGTACGTGAATAACTAACTAGACTCTTTAATCACGATATCCACCATCCGTTAACTGTCGGGCACTCCATTAAAGACCGACAGCTACACTCTTCGCACTACAAATATATTTCTGTGTCCATTGGATATAACTAATCACCAATACGATGACCTTTTATAAATCGCTTGTAAGTACAGTTGGGCCAATTTTCCGTTTTACCTCTGTAGTTACATCTAACTCCTTAAGTACCATTGATCCCTCTAATGAACAATAGATTATAATCCCACTATGACTAAACTCTTCTCAGGCCAAGAAAAGATGTGGCACCACATTTTTCAAGCCCCTAAATTAGCCATCAAGGGAGTAATTTGTCTATTTACCTCTGCTTCGTGGAATGAGTGAATTCCGTCTTGTGTAGCTGAGTTCCCAGCTCCCCGATCAGATGAATCCTCAAAGTGATAGGTTTGAGTCGGCGATCTGGCTACTCGCATCCATGCAAATCAAAAGATCGCCCTCATAGGCAGGAGTTCACAACTTACTCAGGATTAAGGTCATGTTACCTATGGTCATCCTAGTGAAATGAAAGTCTCAATTATAAACGACGTTATATAACGAGACTAAACATTTCGTGGTCCGATCTTATACAAACTCCTTTGTATAGAGTATCCACACTCGCATGTCTAATACACGAATGATCAGGATCAAATCATTTGTAGCACTTTACAACATTTGTAACACCTACAAAGCGGGCCACAGTCGTAGTGTCACCAGGATAAGGTATCCCACCTTTATCCATATACTATAGACCATTTAGGTTATCACTTAAAGCACAATCTACTTGTATGTCTCCACATACATGCTTAAGTTACAATGATAACCATGGATCTTAGTTTATTGGTTTGTGATTAATGCAACTAAAATATCTCATATTTCATAGACTGAAGTGAATAAAATATCTCATATTATAAATCACCAAATGTTTATTCATACATGTATTTACAAACTATAGAACCCTATGAGATTTAGGGCATCAACCCCAACAGTCTAGACATCCTTCCTTTAAAGTTTTGAATGAAATAGTAAAATCATATAATCTACCAGTGAAAGCCAACAAAGATATTGTTTTTTGTGAAGCATGTAAGCTGGCTAAATCTCATGCTCTTCTATTTCCATTATCTAAATCTCATGTTGTTACTACATTTGTATTGGTACACTCAGATTTATAGGGTCCTGTTCCAATTAAATCCACTAAAGGATACAGATATTATGTACATTTCCTAGATGATTTCAACGGATTTACTTGGATTTATTCATTTAAGTTGAAAAGTGACACAATCGATGCTTTTAATCATTTTATTAAAATGGTAAAAAAAAAAAAAAAAAAAAACAATTTGGCACCTTAATAAAAACACTACAAACTGATAATGGAGGTGAGTTTGTGAATGTTTACAAGGTATGTGCTAATCTTGGCATTCAATCACATTAGTCATGACTTTGTACCTTCACTCAAAATGGTCAGGCCGAAAGAAAACATCGACATGTGGTTGAAATGGGATTGACTATCCTAACTCAAGCCTCTATGCCTCTATGCCTCTTGCTATGGGTGGAATGCCTTCATTATCTCAATCTTTATAATTAATGGTCTCTTGTCAACTGTTCTAAAAGAAAAATCCCCCATGAAAATATTAATTAATCGAAAACTAAAATTTGCAGATTTACGAACTTTCGGATGTACCTATTACCCGTGGCTCAGAGCTTACAATTCACAAAAGTTTCAATTAAATTCTAAAAGAATGTGTCTACTTGTGCCCTAACCCAATTCATAAAGGGCACAAGTGCCTCAACCCATCTGGAAGGTTATATATCTCAAGGCATGTACATTTTAATGAAACTAACTTCCCTTTTGCATCAGGTTTCAGCCCAACAGTAGGCAAGAAGTATCAGCCCACTCCATAATTAACTCATTGGCTCCCCAACTTGATATGGACATCTTTCAACAATCTGCCACCATCACTCACACCCCATCCATCTAACCCACATATCTTATCAAGCCCATCACAAACTCCCTCCACATATGGTCACTCTATCCATATCAGTCCAAGCCCACAACCCTTACCCTCTCCCATTATCGCATCTCTCAACTTAAATTTCAGCCCACAACAACCTTTGAGTTTTGTCGGTCCCACATACACCCATGTGCCTTCCTCTACCCAGCACGTGTTCGATAACCCTATCAATATGCCTTCCTCTCTTCAGTCTACTCACCCCACTCTTCCCTTGCCACAATTTGCTCCTACATGTCATCCTATGATCAGTTGAGTCAAAGCAGGGATTTTTAAACCGAAGGCTTGGATATCTACTTCCCTTGTTCATTGGACAACATTTGAACCTACCCGTGTAGTTGATGCTCTCTCGGTTCCTGAATGGAAGGCCACCATGGATTCTGAATATCAAGCTCTCTATCAGAATCAGACGTTAGAATTAGTTCCTCCTTCTCTCAATCTTAATGTTGTCGGTCGAAAATGGGTTTTCCGAATTAAATGGCACTCTGATGGATCTATTCAACGCTACAAGGCTTGGTTGGTTGCTAGGGGCCTTCACCAAACTCCTAATGTTGACTACTTTGAAACTTTTAGTCCTATTGTAAAAGCCTCTACTATTCTTGTGGTTCTATCTCTTGCAAGTTCACATATTTGGGAACTTCGTCAACTTGAATTCAACAATCATTCCTCAATGGCAACCTTGACGAGGATGTATACATGGTTTAACCTCTCGGGTATGTCGATATTAATTTTCCAAATCATGTCTACAAATTTAAAAAGGCATTGTACGGTTTGAACCAAGCACCACGTGCTTGGAATAATATGTTAAAGTTTGTATTGACTAAATGGGGCTTTGTTAACAGCAAATCGGACACATCTCTCTTTATTTACAAACAAGTCATTCCATTGTCCTCCTACTAGTTTATGTCGATGATAATATTCTCATAAGAAATAATCTTCTTCTGTTCTCACAGTTTATTGATGCTATTCAAAAGAGCTTTGAAAGAGTTAAACAACATGCAACAGAAGTATCAAGGATCCATAAGCATTCTAATTCACTAATTTTGGCAAAAACTAAAGCATGCTCTTCTCAAAAAATAGATTTTAGAACATACCTTTGATGAACTCTCCAAGAAAACGTATGTTCAGCTGTTGTCTTCACTTGATATCAATGTGAACCACCTCAAAGCCTTCCCTACTATGCTTTTGGAGCTTTAGGCAGAGTTGTGGTTCTCAAGAACAGCTTGAAGATGTGAAGAAACAAGAAAGACTCATAGCAGCCCAATAGAAGAAGATAGTCTCTTCTTTAGAAAATTTTCTCTCAAATTCTGTATTCTCTCCTTCTCCAACAACTCCACTCTTCTTTATGTATAAAAGATGAACATGCAAAGAGATGGAGTGCATGGCTTGTAGCTCATGCTTGAAGAAACAAAGTAGAGAAGATAATGCATTTTGTGTGATCATAAAGATGATGGTAATAGAGAAAACCCATTTTCCATTTTGTACAACATGCAAATGAATTTCCATTTTTTTTTAAAACATAAAATGATTTTAACCATTTTAATTCAAAATTTGATTTTCTTAAATTAATTTCATAAATTAGTTTAAAAAATTAATTTCATAAATTAATTTAAAAAATTAATTAATTTAATATCAAATATTAAATTAATTTTTGCACAATACTCATCTTTATATTTTTAAATCATATTTAAATATTTATTCTCTTGTTTCGTTTAATTTGAACGTTTCAAATTAATTTATCAAGCTACCCTAAAGCTTATCCATTTACGAGCTAATAGGGGGACCTCGCAGACCTACAAATCATGGGCTCCAACGATTCGAGATTAATAGACTAAACTCATTAGTCCGATCTAACCCCCATTCGTTAACTAATGGGACACTTCACTATAGCCCATAGTTGAACTCCCCTCACTGTAGATATATTATGTCCACTTAATAACCTAATCAGTAAGTCGATCCTTCATAGGTTGTTCGTAATCACAGCTAGGTCAAAAATACCGTTTTACCCCTATGACTACATCTTGTTCCTTACGTTCCTATTGGTCCTCTAATGAACAATTCTGAATCATAATCTCTATGAATCAAATCCTTTCTCTATCATGAGAAGGCGGGGCCTCGATTGTTCAAGACCTGGAGTCAGTACTTAAGAGAACAACCTATCTGCTAACCCTAAATAGGGTAGGAGCGAATTCCATCTTGCAAGGCTATGTTCCCAGCTATTCATCCGGTCTTATCCCCAAAATTGTAAGCTTATTGAGCAGTACTGTTGGACTACTCTCACCGTTTGTAGATCAATGGATAATCCCGAACAAACAGGAGTTCATAGCTAGCTCAGGATTAAGATCGAGTTAACCTAGGTTATATAATAAATGAAATAGTCAGTTTTAACAGTAAACGATCGTTATAAAGAAAAGTGACTATTTTCGTGGTCCAGTCTATATGAAAACTCATTGCATAGGATGCCGCCACTCTCATGTCTCAATATGAACGATTTGTGGATCACATCCTTTGTAGCACCTTACAACTTCTTGTAACAAGTACAGAGTGGGCTACATTTAATAGTGTTACCAGGATGAGATATCCAATTTCATCCATATACTTATTAGACCATTTAGGCTATATACTGCCAACTTGATCCTGTTTATGTCACTACATAAAGTTACAACATTCAGACTATAGCCAAGGATGCATTTATTGGATTTTCATAATAAGATGCAAAATCAACAAGTCATTGTTATTGATAAAATAGAATGTTTAACACGAATTGCAAGTTCTAGGACATTCCTAACAATCTCCCACTTGGAGTAAAACTCCAGTGAGAACAAATATATGCAATATAATGTTGAGATATATAATGGAAAAAATACAATAAACTAGGGCATCTACAATACTATAGACATTCTCCCACTTGCCCTAGATTACACTACTCGGAGTTCTAGTCCCACTAGGTGGCCCTCGAAAACTTTAGCCTAGAGGGCCTTGGTGAATGGATCAGCAAGGTTGTCTTCAGAGGCTATCTTTGTGACGAGCACATCTCCTCTGTGTACAATCTCCCAGATGAGATGACACTTTCGTTCAATGTGTTTTCCACGCTTGTGACTCCTGGGTTCCTTTGAGTTAGCAACTACACCACTGTTGTCACAATACAGTGTGTTAGGTTGGTGAATATTTGGAACGACTTCCAAATCAGCTAAGAATTTGCATAGCCATACTACTTCCTTAGCAGCTTCGCATGCAACCACGTATTCTGCTTCCATGGTGGAGTCAGTGATACAACTTTGCTTGATGCTTCTCCAAACTATAGCTCCTCCGTTAAGAGTGAAAATTGATCCTGAAGTAGATTTCTTGGAATCTACGTTAGTCTGAAAATCAGAATCAATGTATCTCGTAAGGATCAAATCCTTAGGTCCATACAAAAGCATATAGTCCCTCGTTCTTCTAAGATACTTGAGGATATTTTTTACAGCGGTCCAATGACTGTGTCCAGGATTATATTGGAACATGCTGACGATTCCAACTGCAAAATATATCTCGGTACGTGTACACAACATAGCGTACATCAAACTCCCAACTGCAGAAGCATATGGAATTCTATTCATCTCCTCAACCTCTTAAGGTGTCTTAGGACATTGTTCCTTCGACAAATGAATTCTATGCCTGAAAGGTAATAAACCTTTCTTGGAATTTTGCATATTATACCTTGACAACATCTTGTCAATATAAGATGCCGAGACAATGCTAATGTTCTATTCTTTCGATATCGAAAGATCTGTATTCCTAGAACACACTGAGCATCACTCAAATCTTTCATTTGGAACTGTGATGCTAACCATCTCTTTACGTCAGCAATAAAACTTGTCTCATTCCCAATGAGCAAGATATCATCAACATACAGAACTAAGAATGCTACAGTTTTGTTGACCATCTTCTTGTATACAAGGTTCGTCAACGTTCTGTTCAAAGCCATAAGATTTGATCGCAGTTTCAAATCTTATATTCCAGGTTCTAGATGCTTGTTTCAATCCATAAATGGATCGATTAAGCTTACAGACTTTTTGTTCCTGTTCTGTTTCGACAAAACCATCTAGTTAAGACATAAAAATACTTTCATCAAGATAGCCATTAAAAAAAAAAAAACTGTCTTGACATCCATTTGCCATATTTCATAGTCATAATATGTGGCAATGACAAGAAGTATTCTTATTGATTTAATCATGGCAACAAGAGAAAAAGTTTCTTCATAATCAGCTCCTTCTCTTTGGGTAAAACCCTTTGCCACGAACTCGGCTTTATAGGTCTGTACCTTGCTAGTTTGGTCTTGTTTTCTCTTGTAGATCCACTTACAACCTATATGTGTAACACCTTGTGGTTGATCTATAAGCTCCCAGACTGAGTTGAAGTACATAGACTCCATTTCATCATCTATGGATTTTATCCATTGTTCCCTGTCAACATCTTCCATTGCCTTCTTAAAGGTTAATGGATCCTCTAAACCATCATCTTGTATGATGTTTTGAGTTTCTATTAAATCCATGTAGTGTTCAAGTTGTTGAATAACCCTTCCACTACGACGATGCATCCCCAACTCTTGGGATGGACGTGATGACACAACAATCGTTGTTGATGGACCAGCTTGATCAACAACTCTTGTTGATTTATCTGTAGTATCTTTAGACAGTTCTTGCAATATTAGTTTACTGCGAGGTAGATGATTCTTAATATGATGCTCTTCCAAGAAAGTTGCATTTGTTGACACAAACACTTTATCTTCTTGGGGATCATAAAAGTATCCTCCTTTCGTTTCCATGGGATATCCTACAAATAGGCATGATTTTGAACGTGTTTTCAATTTTTTAGGATTCTATACCAACACATGTGTTGGACAACCCCAGATGTGGAAATGACGTAAACTTGCTGTACGTCCTTTCCATAATTGATATGGTATTTCTGAAACACTTTTGGATGGAACAACGTTCAGAATATAAACTGCAGTTTGTACTGCATATCCCCAAAAGAATTGAGGTAATTGAGCATAACTCATCATAGACCGAACCATGTCCAACAAGGTTTGATTTCTTCTTTCTGCAACACCGTTTTGTTGTGGTGTTCTAGGTGCTGTGAGTTGGGATTGAATTCCATGATCTATTAGATAGTTCTGAAATTGCAAATCCATGTATTCACCACCTTGATCAGATCAAAGTGTTTTAATTCTTTTACTTAACTGATTTTCAGTCTCATCCTTAAATTCTTTGAACTTTTCAAGAGTTTTAGACTTGTGATTGATTAAGTAAATATAGACATATCGAGAGTAATCACCAATAAAACTGACGAAGTACTGATATCCTCCTCGAGCTTTAACATTCATCAGACCACAAAGGTCTGAATGTATAAGTTCAAGAGGTTCTTTAAACGAAGACCTTTGTCAGAAAAAGATCTTTTCGTCATTTTTCCCTCAAGACATGATTCACATGGAAGTAGGGAACTGTCTTCTAACTGATTTAGATGACCGTTTTTTTACCAATCTCTCAATCTTGTTGAGATTAATGTGACCAAACCTGAGGTGCCAAAGATAGGCATTAGGAGAAATTTTCCGCTTTTTTTTATGAGTTTTAGCCGTTTTAAACATCTCTATATTTAAAATAGATTTTGCTTCCGTTGGTTGTAATATGTAAAAGTTATTCACAAGTCTAGCAGAACAAATATGAACACCTCTTGAATAAACAAAGACTTCATTATATTCAAAATATACACTGTACATATTCTCTAAAAGACAAGAAATGGAGACCGGATTTCTTTTCATCTTAGCTACAAAGAACACATTCTTGAGTAAGATAAAAGAATCTCCAAAAAAAAAAAACTTTACATCTCCATGCTTCAGCTGAAATGACTTCACCTATGCCCACCTTGAAAGTCATCTCATATTCAGAAAGTCTTCTCCAAGAACTAGTTTCCTGTAGAAAAGTACAAACATGATTAGCGGCGCCTTAATCTAATATCCAGGTAAGGTGAGAATTATCCACTATACATGTTTCAACAACTAGTAAATCATATTTACCTTATTTATTCTTTTCTGCTTTCTTTTCAGCCAGATATTTTGGGCAATTACGCTTCCAATGCCCAACCTCTCCACAATGGAAACATTTTCCCTTGGGAGTTTTGTTTTTGTTTTTCTTCACACGGTTTTCTTTTTCCCTTTTCCTTTCTTTTTCATCTGTACGGTTTTATCTTTAAAAGAAGAAGAAGAACCAGCTTTCTTATCATCAACAGGTTTCGTACCTGACGTAGACCATTTGTAAAACTTTTTCGGTTTAGAAATAACATTTATTTCCTTTTCCTTCAGTTTCATCATTGATTGATAAGTTTACAATTCATTCAACAACGTCGTTAAGTTATAAGTGATTTTGTTTATGACGGCATTTGTCCTGAACGACAGATAGCTCTCAGGAAGAGATTTCAGTATCATGCTCACTTGACTTGTTTTGTCTATCATAGCCCCATGAGCTTCTGCGATGTTAAAGTGGACCATCATGTCAAGAACATGGTCTCTCACGTTGGTCCCATCCTTCATATGTGTCACATACACATATTTGATAGGTTTATGTCTAACAGACGATGACGGTTGCCCGAACATCTCCTGTAATGATGCCATGATCTCACGAGTTGTGGGTATGACCTCATGTTTCTTGTTGAGTACATCAGATATACTCGCCAAGATATAGGCCTAGGCTTTTTCGTTT
Organism: Benincasa hispida; assembly: GCF_027475165.1. Lineage (NCBI taxonomy): Eukaryota > Viridiplantae > Streptophyta > Magnoliopsida > Cucurbitales > Cucurbitaceae > Benincasa > Benincasa hispida. The sequence goes on along the minus strand of NC_143489.1, from coordinate 84,199,450 downwards.
GCCCTTACACATCTATCATAAATATCCCGAACATTTCGGGTCGCTGTTGAACTGAGAACTGGAGGACACTCCTCCGTTAACACAAACCTCAAGTCATCTACTACTAATATTGTGTTGATATTTGATTTCCAATTGGAGTAACCCTCTCCATTAAATTTGTCAGAAGCAAGCAGTTGTATAATCGAGTTTGACATTGCTGAAACATTTTAAATAAATTCTATTAAATATGCATCTAAATCCATTTTAGTAAAACTAATAAAGTACCCAATAAGTATTTATTTATTTGCAATGATACTTAAGTGATTTAGAACAAGTGCTACCGTGGGACAGTCAAGAATTCCTTCACAGAAGCAAGACAGTTCTTGACCAAATACTATTATCTAGAATAACTCATATCCCATTAGTTCTTTTGGTTATCGTTTTCGATCAAGATCTTTACTAACACTTAGTAATTCTTACCTCACATCACTCACGCAAGCTCATAAAATTAGTTAACAACTCTCAATAGTTCGGTCATAATCCCTAGGTAGGAGGTGTTCCGTAAACCGTCAACTTAAGTATCCCCAGCCTTAGATAGGTTTATGAACCGATATGAGTTTGTAACTGTATTTTATAAGGCAACAATCTGTTTTAACGATTAAAATTAGTTGTTAACCTAAGTGAGCATGCAACTGTTCTTTGTTATGGATTTTAAACGTCTAACCAATTTTATAACAACTTACAAAATTTAGACATGCTTAACATCCACAACATTCAACAAAGGTATATAATATAACTATTATATTAAAAATAACCCTAACATGCATATTATATATTATAATAATTATAACATACTATCAATGCATGTAACATGCTTCCTATGGTAGGGTTTTAAATCTATATGGCATACTGTATGCATATACATGAATTTATTTAATTATCATATACATCTCATGCATAAACAGTTAAATACTAACTGTTATGGTTTTCGTTTTGGCATAAACAAGCAAACAAATAGCTAACTATTACAAGCAGTTTCATAATCGTCTTTGAACCACTCGAATCGCTCCAAATCGAACCCAAAACAACTTACCGGGCTGGACGAGTCTGAACGGACCAACAAAGCCTAAACCGAACCAACCACAACCATTTGAGGCTGAACCGGATTGAACCTTGAGTAAATCAGTCGAACCGGTTGCTCTCAGTCCAACCTCAATATGCTGTTAAGGCCGATCGTGTAACGCCTGGATGTAATCGTCTAGTGTCATCGCTTGGGGTTGAGAGGAAGTGCACGATCGTATAGTGTTTCCTGAAACCTAAACGATCGTTTAGCTCTATCGCATAAGACTAGACGATCGTTTAGTTCCATCGCAGTGCAATCACTTAACTCCATCGCATAGTATTAAGCGATCGTATAACACCATTGCCCAATGCATTCAAGTCGTCGCTTAGTATCCACCGCAATTAAACGATTGCATAGCTCAATCGTATAGAACATCATCGCGTCGCATAACATTTATCTACACGATCGCTTAGCTCCGCGACCAAACGAACGCTCAGTGCTATCGCATAGCACTTCATTGCGTTGTTTAGCGTGCATCATTGCTGAACGATAGTATAGCGCCATCGTTTAGCAAAATCAACGTATTGTCTAGTTCCCATGACAAAAACTAAAACGATCGCGTAATGCTATCGTATAGCAAATGAACACGTCGCTTACTCCCGCAGGTACACGATCGTTTAACGTTCAACATCACAACGACCAACACATATTACTAAACGATCATCTAGCTTTTCTCCTCATCGTGTAGCATTTGAAGCTAAACGATCGTTTAGCAACTGAACCTCAGCAATAGATTTAAGTAGAAGCTGAAAAATCTCGAATAGCAGCTCGACCTCCTTTGCTTGTTTCTTCAATTACATCTTAATTTCAACTCTAATGACTCCAAATAAATTATAGACTCTTGCTAACACATAAATGCTCATCAAACAAGAGCCATTTATAAATTTAATTGAGAATTTAAAGAGAATTAAAATGTCAAAACAGAGAAAACCATAGCAATACATCAGTTTCATATATCTTATGAAAAAACACCCACCTTGCCAAAATTAGAGCGAATTGAAAGCTTAAAAGATGCTCTAATACCAATTGAAAGAGTTAAATAACATGCAGCAAAAGTATCAAGGATCCATAAGCATTCTAATTCACTAATTTTAGCAAAAACTAAAGCATGCTCTTCTCAAAAAGTGGGTTTTCATAACATACCTTTGATGAACTCTCCAAGAAAACATTTGTTCAGCTGCTTTCTTCACTGATATCAACGTGAACCACCTCAAAGCCTTTCCTACTATGCTCTTAGAGCTTTAGGTAGAGTTGTGCGACTCAAAAACAGCTTGAAGATATGAAGAAACAAGAAAAACTCACAGTAGCCCAACTGAAGAAGACAGTTTCTTCTTCAGAAACTTTTCTCTCAAATTTTGTATTCTTTCCTTCTCCAACAACTCCACTCTTCTTTATATATAATAGATGAACATGCAAAGAGATGGAGTGCATGGTTTGCAGCTTATGCTTGGAGAATCAAAGTAGAGAAGATAATGCATTTTGTGTGAGCATAAAGATGATGGTAATCGAGAAAACCCATTTTCCATTTTGTGCAACATGCAAACGAATTTCCATTTTCTTTTTAAAACATAAAATGACTTTAACCATTTTAATTCAAATTTGATTTTCTTAAATTAATTTCATAAATTAATTTAAAAAATTAATTAATTTAATATCAAATATTAAATTAATTTTTGCACAATAATCATCTTTATATATTTAAATCATATTTAAATATTTATTCTCTTGTTTTGTTTAATTTGAACGTTTCAAATTAATTTATCAAGCTACCCTAAAGCTTATCCATTTACGAGCTAGTAGGGGGACCTCGCAGACCTACAGATCATAGGCTCCAACGATTCGAGATTAATAGGCTAAACTCATTAGTCCGATCTAACCCCCATTTGTTAACTAATGGGACACTTCACTATGGCCCATAGTTGAACTCCCCTCACTGTAGATATATTATGTCCACTTAATAACCTAATCAGTAAGTCGATCCTTCACAGGTTGTTCGTAATCACAGCTAGGTCAAAAATACCGTTTTACCCCTATGACTACATCTTGTTCCTTAAGTTCCTATTGGTCCTCTAATGAACAATTCTGATTCATAATCTCTATGAATCAAATCCTTTCTCTATCATGAGAAGGCGGGGCCTCGATTGTTCAAGACCTGGAGTCAGTACTTAAGAGAACAACCTATCTGCTAACCCTAAATAGGGTAAAAGTGAATTCCATCTTGCAAGGCTATGTCCCCAGCTATTCATCCGGTCTTATCCCCAAAATGGTAAGCTTATTGAGCAGTACTGTTGGACTACTCTCACCGTTTGTAGATCAAAGGATAATCCCGAACAAACAGGAGTTCATAGCTAGCTCAGGATTAAGATCGAGTTAACCTAGGTTATATAATAAATGAAATAGTCAGTTTTAATAGTTAACGGTCATTATAAAGAAAAGTGACTATTTTCGTGATCCAGTCTATATGAAAACTCATTGCATAGGATGCCACCACTCCCATGTCTCAATATGAACGATTTGTGGATCACATCCTTTGTAGTACCTTACAACTTCTTGTAACAAGTACAGAGTGGGCTACATTTAATAGTGTTACCAGGATGAGATATCCAATTTCATCCATATACTTATTAGACCATTTAGGCTATATACTGCCAACTTGATCCTGTTTATGGCACTACATAAAGTTACAGCATTCAGACTATAGCCAAGAATGCATTTATTGGATTTTCATAATAAGATGCAAAATCAACAAGTCATTGTTATTGATAAAATAGAATGTTTAACACGAACTGCGAGTTCTAGGACATTCCCAACAAGCTTTGCACTGAAGGACCTTGGTTCTCTTGATTATTTTCTTGGAATCCAAGTTACTCACCTTTCAGATGGGTTACTGTTGAGTCAATGTAGGTATATTATTGATCTACATCATAAACTTAATATGGATTCTCTCAAGCACGCACCTACTTCATCAGCTTTGGGTAAGCACTTTTCTGTTCATGATGGAACCCCTATGACTGATCCGCTTCTTTATAAAAGCACAGTGGGAGTCCTGCAATATTTAACTAATACTCGTCTCAACATATCGTATATTGTTAATCACTTTAGTCAGTTTTTAAAGCAGTCCACTGATGTCCATTGGTAAGGAATGAAATGAGTTTCTCATTATCTTAGTGGCACCAAGGATATGGGCCTGTTAATCACTTCGTCCGATGATGTTCAGATTATCACATTCTCTGACACTTATTGGGCCTCAAGGAGTTGGATAAAACACACAACATTGGCCTCGTAGACATGTCAAATAGCTAACAAATTAAACATCTTGTATATTCTTTCTATTACAGATTATTTAATTATTTTAAGCCATGTGCTTTATTCTATAAATTGTCCTATCTGCCCCTTCTTGTTTTAGGGCTCTCTTTCCCTATGTATAAATAGGACACAATTGTAAAGAGACAAGATAGTAAAAAGAAATACAACCACCTTTATCATTCATTTCCTGCCTTTTTTGCTTTTTTCCTTGATAATCGAAATCTCTCTATATAAATCTCGAAAGGATCGGGAGATTGGTAAAGAATGATCTTCTAAGCAAGTGGCCAACAGTTAATGGATATTGAATAATTTAATTAAAGAAGTTTAATTAATCATTCAAGTACAATTGAAGTTAAATCTACAGGTCCATAAGGTCCCCTCTGTAGCTCAACAGTGATTAATGAAAATCAATTATTGATTAATTTGAATTGTTCAAATTAATTGAGGAAATTAATTATATGTGATATAATTAAATTAACTATATATGTGATATATTTAATATATGTATTTGATACATTAGAATATAAAGTTTATTTGAGTGAAAATAAATATTTGAATATAATTTAAATATTAATTATATGGATTGGATTCATATAATTAAATTTAGCATAAATGTGATATATATTAAATACCACAAATGATTGAGAGAATTAAAATCTATAGGTTATATTGTATTTGATACAATTTAAAAGCTATAGGTTATATGTTATATTTGATATAACATATAGTTATATATACATATAATAAGTTAATTATTATTTAAATTTATTCTATTTTATTTTATTTTAAATTTAAATTTCAAAATTAAAGGGAGGAACTTACAACTCCCTCCCCTTAATTCTCTCAATCAGACGTGAGTGTGGCCGCTTTTTGAAGAGATTTTTTATTATTTTTTTTATCTTTATGGTTTTTAACCGAGACACTACAAACGCTCCCAGTAAAAAGATTTTTTCTCTCCTCTAAAATATTATTTCCTCTTCCCAAAATACATAGAGCCCACACCTCCCATGGATTCTCATCTCAAAAGAGAATACGGAGGTCTCACTTATGGTGGTGTCATCATTGGGTGTTCGTGTTTTCACGAATTTTTCGTGATCGGTTCGAGGGTTTCATGAAGATTTTTGGCTTCAAGGGTAAGCATGCTTCTTCCTCTATTTTAAATCATACTGTAATTTTTCTCATTAATGCATAATTGTTTATTCTATAAAATTTTAATTATGTGAAAATAAAATTAGGTCGATCCCCCACTTCTATTGCGGAACTTCACAGTTCCTTAACTAAGCAAAGAAGGTTAGGAATAGAAGTTAGATTATTTTTCAAGTTGTGCCTATTAAAAAGGACACTTGAAAAAAGAACTAAGAATGCATACCAATTATTACTGACATATTTCAACAACAACAAAAAAGTCTAATAATTAGACCCAAAACTAAAAATTGATTTAAACAATTATGAGAGGGAGCATGAATATAAATGAAGAAATAGTGAGAAAAGCCTAAGCATTGTGGACTGTTGTCTATGAAGCCCAAATACTTTATGTGAGGTAAAGAATCAGTATCAGACACGTATCAGATACCGATACTTTCAGATACTTTCTAGATACGTATCTGACAAGCGATTTGACGTATCTATTTCTACATGTATTTTTTTTTTATGGAAAAAAGACAAACAACTCATCTAATCTTTCTCAATCTAAAACTAGGCAACCTATTTAAAAAGCCCACTACTCGAGTCCAAAACTAAAAGGGGAAAAAAAATAACGGATCAAATTCTAAACTAAAATCCTTTAATCTCCATCTTCACATTTGAGTCCCCACAAAATCCACCAAAATATAAACCATTTGGATATCTTCAACAATTCAATGAAGAAGTTATTCGTTTATCTTCATACTTCTTCTTCTTCTTCTTCTTCTTCTTCTTCTCCTTCTTCTTCTTCTTCTCCTTCTCCTTCTTCTTCTTCTCCTTCTTCTCCTTCTTCTTCGCAATATAAGTCACATTTCTATTGCATTTTATTAACTATTGTACTTCAACATCTTAGATGTTTTTTTTGTATTGTATTTCAATGTTTGTATTTTATTTTGTGCTATTGTTATTAACTTGTATGCTAAATTTATCTATATCCTAGATCCTTTTAAAGAAAAAAGAAAATATATGTTCAATATATCGGTATCCTCATTTTTTAGAAATATATATATTAAAAAAATATATAAAAAAATGACGCATCCTTAGACATATATGTATCTTAATTTTTTAAAATTGACGAATCTCCGTATCCGATTGTATCCGTATCGTGTAGCCGTACCTGTGTTTGTGCTTCATAGACTGTTATTGAATAACTTTATTATATTGTTTGATAGAGAAATTGGAGAATTTGAGAGAGATTGCTAATGCAACTATCATAAACGATGTTGATCAACATTAAACTGCAAAAGGCTAAAAAGATTTACTAGATGAAATTCTATAAAATATTTACTAGATTGATTTCTAAATTCGATAGAGTAGTGACCAAAGATAGTGGTTCCAAATTTCATAGTTGTGATTTTAAGCAACAAATAAAAAACATCTATTTTCATTACAAAAAATGGGTTGAACAATGGGTAACTTTGGCATCACCATTAATTCCATTTTTTTCCTTTTTTTTTTAAAGTTTTTTTACAATTAGTGGGATTTTTTAAAATAAAAAAAATCAAGTATTTGAAAATATGAGACCACTATTTTAACCAATAAATTTAATTTTAACCTCATATAAAATTATTATTTAGAGAACATTTTATTTATGTGATACAATGGTTAATTTTCAATCACAGTAGCTTTTAAGTATAATATTAAGATATTATTCAACTACGATATTAACCAATTAAATTATAGTTTAAAATAAAACAGCACAATCTGACCATAGATTACAATCTATATTTGTTGTGGTATAAAGTTAATATTAGACTTTTATGATTGCTAATAGTATAGTATATAATTGGCTCTTCGACCACAATTTTTATTGATTGTGATGTACATTTGATTTTTAGACAATGATTTTATATACTTATAATTCATAATATGCTTTTATACCATGGTTTTTATAAACTGTGATGTAAAATTATTTTTACGATTGTAATGTATAATTCCTTTTTGCATCATGATTTTTATTAACCGTAGTGTAAAATTAATTTTTACACCACGATTTTTATTAACTGTAGTGCACAATTAGTTTTTACATCATGATTTTTTTTATAGCTATGATGTATTGTTACTTTTTGCACTATGATTTTTATTAAGTATGGTGTAGAGTTAATTATTACACCACAGTTTTTATTGACGGTGGTACAATTAAAATTAATTTTCACACTATAGTCTTTTTGACCGTGGTGTAAAGTTAATTTTACACTATGGTTTTTTTTTTTTTTTTTTTTTTTTTAATTTTATTGTGGTGTAAATTTAATTATCATACCATAATTTTTATTGATCGTAATGCAAAGTTATCTTTTACACCATGGTTTTCCTTGACCATGGTGCAAAGTTACATTTTACACCCTGCTTTTTTTTTTTTTTTTTTAATTGTGGTAGAAAGTTAATTTTTACAGCATGACTTTTATTGACCGTGGTGCAAAGTTAATTATTATATCATTACAAAGTTAATTATTACATTATGATTTTTATTGACGTGCAAAGTTAATTTTTACATCATGATTTTTATTGACTATGGTGCAAAGTTAATTTTTGCACCACTATTTTTAAAAACTCGCAGTCTATAACATATCCTTAGACCACAGTTTTTAATCTATGTGGTCTTTGAATAGGTGTATTCATTTATTTTAAACTATGATTAGTTCAATCTCTACAACACTATACCATTATTTTTTTTAAAAAAAACTATAGTGTTATGTCTAAATATAAATATTGGTGTATATTTGGAAGTGATCTTGAAATTGTTAAAACCACTTTTGTCATGTTCAAATTACTCGAAACTTGCTTTTAATTATTTAAAATTTATTTAATATATAAGCTTACACTTTTAGATCCAATTTCCATATTATCAAATTTGATTTTGAATAATTAAAATCCAGTTTTAGAATGATTTTGAAAATGTCAAAAGTGATTTTAACCACTTTCGGACATGTGTGGGAGTGATCCTAAAATAGTTAAAATAACTCTTGTCATTTTTAAAATAATTATAAAACATGTTTTTAATGATTTAAAATCAATTTTGATAAATAAAAATTAGATTTAAACATATAAAATTAAATACTAAATTAACTTTGAGTAATTAAAAACGTATTTTGGAGTCATTTTATGTGTGTCAAAAGTAATTTTAATAATTTCAAAATCTCTAAACATGCATCAAATGGCTTAAAAAATTCTGAGTATTTAACTAAAAATCCTAATTTTAAATATAATAAATAATGTCATTTATTTGGCGTTAAAAAAATAAATAAGAAGTTCTCTATTAAGTTTTAAATATATTAAATAATGTCATTTATTTGGCGTTAAAAAAATAAATAAGAAGTTCTCTATTAAGTTTTAAATATATTAAATAATGTCATTTATTTGGCGTTAAAAAAATAAATAAGAAGTTCTCTATTTAAGTTTTAAATATATGGGGGAAAATTGGGGTCACGTGAAGATAGACAATTTCTCTTCCTTTTGACTATGCTTTGAGATTAGTAACCAATCAATCACAATCCAACTTTCCACCTGCTCTCTTTTACCATATTTTAAAAATAAAATAATATTGAATTATTATTATTATTATTATTATTATTATTATTATGAAAATTATGACTATTTGTTAAGCTATTATAAATTATGATAAAAAGGAAAATACATTGACAAGCTTCATGCATTCTCCATTTGGGAGACATTGAAATTAATTAAAGAGATTTGATCTCAATTTAAGAAAGATTAATTAGTTGGTGGATTTGAGTGTAATGTTGCTAAATTTCTTCCAAACCAATTTTATGAATAAGATTTCAATCATCGACATTATTATTAATATTCTCACTTTCAATGGAAGCCACAACTCCAACCAACCTAATATATTATTATCAGTGGGATTGTCACTCTCAATGGAAGACATAACTCCTGCCAACTAATACTATTAGTGAAATTGTCACTCTCAATGGAATAGATCTAAAGAACTATTTTGAAAACGCTAAGAGAATTATTCTCTTTATATCAATATCACTTTAGATATGCTTTTTATTGTAAATAAAGATTTAGATAAATAGAATCGTCCCCATTTAACATATTCCTAATATAGCCTTGCTGTCATCAATACTTAAGAATGTAGAGAGATAAGAGAAACAATGATGTAGATGATAAAATGCTTAAAGAAGCTAATAACAAGATCTAATTAAAAAAAAAAGAAAGGTGAGAAGAGAAACAACCTAAAGATAAATCACAACGTCTTCGATGGACATGGAAATAGAGTTATATTTAACTACAAGATAAAATAATAAAACGTCGTTATATTTCAAACATCGAGAGTCCGACTCAAGTAACATGAGGCACGTGGATTCCATGTGAATTAATAAGGTTGGCATTGTAAAGCTAAATGGCTCCGAGTATCCAACAATAAAGTAGTATAGCAAAGAGAGAGGAGAGAAAACAAAAAGCTTCCATGTGGGAGGAGACAGAGAACTCAAACTTTGTGCCTAATGAAGAAGATCTCAAGAAGGATAAAGAATAAAAATAATATATGAATTCATCTTTTTCAAAAACTAAAAGAAAAAACTAAAATATGACTTTCTGATTGGCCATAAACCCCCCCTTTTTTTAATTAGTTTAATTCTACAAACCATTTTTTAAAAACTACAGTATTTTATCTATGTTGATCATTTCCCCATAGCATTGAAAAAGGTTAAATTTTAACTTACAAGTTTAGTCTTAAATTTTAAGTTTATGCTCTATTCGGCTTCCAACTATCAAATATGTTCAACTTTTAATTTTGTGTCTAATAAGTTATTGAATTTTAAAATCTTTTAAAGGTCCTTAAAAACTTTCAATAGATCTTTTCACTTTTTTCAATTTTTTTGTCTAGTGATACTTATTCAACCTTATGTAATATATTTATAAACCTAAGATAGATATAAAATTCAATTTATATTAATAGAATCAATAAATTGATTTTTTTTAATATGTCAAAGATTTATGAGACACAAAATTGAAAGTTTAAGAATCTATTAGTATTTTTTAAAATCTAGACATCTATTGACACTAATGTTTTAAAATTCAAAAAGTTTTAATAGACACTTTTAAAAGATCAAGAACATAGGACACGCCTACCTTGAAAATTTGGAAACAAATCTAGTATAATTTAACCGTGAGAAAAACTCCAAAATCCAATTGATCTCATTCACTTCAACGTATATTCTATTGATTTATCAATTTCAAATAATCCCTAAACTCATAAGGAAAACAAGGAAACCTCCTCCAAAAACTCCCATGAAGCTTCATGATCTTCATGGCCTTCTCCTTGGTTGAAGATCTTCCATCACCATTCAAGATCCCTAAAAGCTTCTTCACTGTCCCACAACCCATCATTTCTTCTAAAACCCTCTCACTAGGATGATAATTGCAAATCAACCACAAGATTTTCATCCCAATTTTTGTAGCTGTGTTTGATATACTCATTTTCTTTGTCACTGTTGCTATCCCCATAATATGCTCCCCCATGGCTGACCTTCCCTCTGCACACTCACTTAGAAGTTTGAGTATGTGTAATATTTTCTCGCACTTCGATCGGTTTGAGTCAGGAAGAAGATCAATCATGACGCAAACAGCACCGGCCTCGATCGATAGAAGACGACTTTTTTTCGAGGATTCCATGATTTCAATCAAAAGCTCTAGGGCAGACGAGAACAATCTTCCGTATCGACTATGAAAACGAAAGATTAATTAGTAATTAAAAGTGAAGCTATATAAAATGAAAATATGCATGTGGACGATATCGTACCATTGTGTAATTATTGAGAAATTTGTCGTCTTAATTGTACTTGCTTTCTTGATTATCTCATCCGATGCAAGTTCCAATATTGATTTGAACAAGTCGATGATATGATGTTTTGTTAAAGAGTTCCAATCGTATTCCTTTTTGGATATTTGTTGGAGCATTTCCATGGCATAAAACCTTCCTTCCATGCTTCCTCTTTGTAAAACAATCGCCATTGATTTGATGGCTTCTGGTCTTGATAGCAACTCGAATGGCTTTTCAGTTTTGGAAAATGGGAATTGAGATAATACCTGTTAAGAATATTAAAAAAAGATTGAGCATATCGTAATCCATCCCATCAACTTAATCTTTTGAGTTTTGTTACGAAATCAATAATTAAGGAATACAAAAAACGTAAAAAGAATAAAGAATCAACATACAATGTATAACTATGTCTACAGGATAAAGTGATGATAATTTTATTAGAGAGAATGTTATAAATTATAGAACAAATGACAATTCTAGGGTTGGACAATTTATATATTGCACTTCTCTAAACCTTAGAATCATAATCGTAAATAGTCACAAATAATTAAATAATGCCAAATACGAATTTAACTTAGGTCATTCGAACACCATATAAAAGATTTAAAGCATTGTAACAAATTTAACGATAGTCTTTCATGGTATTTCAAGTAGGGGTGATAACATTCTTGGATTGAGTTAAATTAGGTTGAAAGACTTTTTAGACCCAACCCAATTGTTTGGGTTGTAAATTTTTTCATCCCAAATAACCCTCATTCAAAAATGAACCCAACCCAACTTAACCCAACTATGAAATATTTGGGTTGGGTTGGTTCGAGTTAATTGGGTCATTTATTTAAAATTTTGTTCTAAAAAGAAGCAAAATATAAATATGTAAAAATCTAATTTAATTATTTTCATATATTGAATTAAGATTAACTACCCAATTTCAATTTATATAGTGAAAATTTTCTTTCTAAAGTGCAAAAACTATTTTAAGAGTTGTTGAAAAATAAATTATTAAAAAAATATTGAAATTAAATACAATTAAAATCAATATATGTATAAATAATTGTGTGATAAGTAAAAAAAAAATTCTTAAATTAATAATAAATTCGGGTTAGTTCGGATTGATTTAGATTATATTAGGTGAACCCATAAAATTTTTATTTAATTGAATCAAATCCAACCCAAATGAGTTGATAACCCAACCCAAATCGTACGGGTTGTTTGGGTTGGGTTAATCAATTTTTTCAAATCGTTGTATTTTTTGAACACCCCTAATTTTAAGTTTCATTCATGCCGGTTTCTCTTTTAACTTAATGTTAGTAGTTACTTATTGCATCTTGTTCAAACTATCAAACATAGCCCTTTTATTCAGATATAAATAAAACTTAAATCTTTGGCCAAATTAGATTATATGTCCACCAGTTAAAGCATATATTTTGGACCAAAAGGTTATAGAGGATGGATGTTTGAATAAGCACCCTTACTGTTAGACATTAAGAAAAAAAATTAAACTTTTGAGTTTAGTGTTTGCAACAATACCCCTAAAGCCTCCTCGCAAGCTTCAAAGTTAGCGAAATCGGCACTCTCACAAATGGCGACTTGCGTGATGATTCCGACAAGAACGTCAAACCCATTCGCTCGAACAAAGACGGGTTTAGCTCCGACCGCAGCTACATCATCCATTGCCATGAGCAACCGTAGTTTCTTCAAAGAACTCGCCTTGAACGGCGTCGACTCGATGTTCTTCAAGAGATCAGCCACAACATCATCGTACTTCATCGACGACGATGGCGACGAGGAGGAGGAGGAGGAAGACTCTTTCGTTTTCCAAGAAAGTATGAGCCTTTTGAGCGTATAATTTGGTGTGATATCAAAGTTGACAATGGTTTGCATGGTTGCAGGGCAAGTTTTCTTATTGTAAGTGAAGAACCACTTCTCAATATTAGCTCTTTCAAAGGAAACTCCAGTGGAAATCGTAACTGGATCTTGCATGAGCTCCATGGAAATAGGGCATCGGAAGTATGGCGGAAAGTCCACGACGGTGTTCGACGGTGGCGGCGGTTGTGGTGGAGGAAGAAGGTTTTGGTGGATATCCTCCATTGAAGACGGTGGAATTGGAAAGAAAGGTAGTTGGGTAGATTGAAGGCAACATTAAGCTCTCCGGGTTCTTGAGAGAGAGTTGAATCTTTAAAAAGCAAGAAAATCAAAGTCAAAGAAAACGACTTTTAAAATAAAAAATATTGGAAAATTTTTATTTATAGTTGTTTGAACTTTAAAACATTGAAAATAAGAAATATTCTTTTTTTTTTCTTGAATGATTCAAGTAAAAACAAGAAGAAACGAGATTCTTTACTTCTACCTAATCCTATTTATAATTCCTTAGATTTTTCTTATGAATTAATTTACTGATTTTTTTTCATATAGTTGTTCTTTCTTTTGTAATTTTAAAGAGTTTGTCACATTAAATTTATATAAATCATATCTAAAACTCAACAATTTTTTTATACTTTTTGTTTAGGCATAAATACAAATACAATCAACTAATCAAATAAAAAACACCAACATAAGATTTGAGTAGAAGAAATGTTAAATTATATAAAAAAAAATAGGATTGATTTCAATTATACATTCAGATTTTGAAAAGTTTCATTTTAACTCTTAAAATAATTTTTTTTTTTATCAAAACAACTCTTGAACACATTTATCATAAAATTAATTTGTGATGAAAAAATTTGTATATGCTAACAAATCTAAATTCTTAGGATGTAAATTTGGAGTTAGAGTTAGTACAAAAATTGAAAATGAAACATAAAATTAGAGGTGTGGAGTTGAAAGAGAGGAAGATGACAACAAGTATATGGTTCACGTCTTTCAGATCTATGCACCATATATCTTAATTTTTTTATCTATGTATATGTTTAAGTTTGTTCACATAAGCAAATATAAAATTTTTCGACAAAATTTATAAGGTTCTTTTGAAACAAAATTCAAACTTCAAATTAAAAAAAAAAAAAAAAAAAAAACTAAGTAATTGGAGAAAATTTGATAATTTAAGCTCTCTGTATTTCTTTAATTTACTGTCCAACCAATCTACCTCGAGAAACATCATCAAATTTATAAGGATCCTTAATGTTTTTGTTGGATTGGGTGTGAGAGGATAAAAAGACGGAGCTCCATGACGATATTAAAGTTTTAATAAATAAATAAACAATATATATATTTATATATATATAGAGAGAGAAAATTGCAGTTGGAGCAACTAGAAATTGGGTGAAATTGATTGCCGACTGTGTTTAAAAGAGCGTTGACTTTATTATATAAAATAAAAGGTGTAAATCGATCTAATTGACCAATAGGAATTTTCTATCTCAATTAAGTGGTTGATTAGACATAATCCATCCACTAATAATACCTTTTTAATTATATCATAATACTAAAAGCAAGTGACTTCCCATTGGAGAGCAATATAATCGGAAATTTTCTCGTAATTTTTTACAATATATAGTTATTTAATATTTTCTTTGCGCAAAAACAATTGAGTTAATTTACTGTAAAAGTGAGTATAGTTCTATGAATTAAATCGTGAGTTTTTTAAATACTTTTGTATGCAACATTTCAAGTCTCATCCCGATATTTTTTAATTAGATGTTGATACATGTTCTCTTATGTTAGGTAGTCAAAATGGATCTCCAGTTTGCTTAAACAAAACTGGTGTAAACATACATCAACTTTCGATTTTATGTTTAATATGTAGACTTTCAGTGTTTAAAATGTCTAACAAACTTTTAAACTTTCAATTTTATATTTAATAGATCCTTGACATATATTCAAAATTTGTATGAAAGTGATAAGTCTATGAGATATAAAGTTGATTTTCATGTCTAATAAAGCCTTAATCTTTCAATTTTGTATTTAATGGGGTGTGATGAAGATGCTATAGATGTGTCAACCTAATTGAGATGTTTCGGTGTACCTCCTGATCCCTCTTGCCTTGTGAATATTGTTAAAAAAATCTTGTATTTAGTAGGTCTATAAATTTTTAAAAATTGTCAAATAGATCTACGACCTATTAGACACAAAATGAAATTTCATAGACTTATTGGACATAAGATAGAAAGTTTAAGAACTTATTAGACACTTTTATAAAGTGATAGAGATTAAATAAACACAAACATAAAAGTTATGGAATTTACTGTAAATACTTTCTAAAATTTATGAAGAAAATAGACACCAACTTTAACTTAAAAATTACCATTGACTCTAACTTTTTAAAATTTACATATTGATTAAATCATTCAATAAAGATTAGGAATTAATATTTTGCATATGAGATTATAAGTAAATGTCTGTTTATTACTAATTATTAATTGGTTTTGTCTCACGTATATAAATTATTACTAATTATTAATTGGTGCAAGTAAATGTCTGTTTATTCTCAAACATCAATGAGAGAGTTGAAATTACTCTATTTTTGTTTTCAATTATTATCCCAACATATTGTTGGAAAAGGAGCTATTGGGGACAGTTCATTGGCTTCAAGTTGAAGGTGAGGGAGACAGAGAACCTTTTAATTTCCACAAACCCAAAATATACATTAAAGTAATAATTGGGCTAACCAGACAAAAGGAGCATCTTTAGTGAAATTTTTTAAACCGACTTTGAAAGAGGTGATATTGATTTTTAGTAAGTTTTTTATTTGATCTATCTTTTAATTCTTAAAATTTTGAGTTTGATTTCAAGGTCTCTAAGTTTCAACACGCTACAATTTTACATTTAACATTTGAGTTTTGTTTCAATTTTCTCCCTATATTTCAAAATTTACATTTTTAAATTCGCTTTTTTCACTAAATACTCACTTCCTACCAACTTTAGTAGTAGTGTTCATTAATTAATTTTAAAAAATTAAAAGAATTATAATTAGTTAAGCTTCACTAAATTATTATTTGACATTAACGTTAAAAACTTAAAGTGAATAATTAATTAAAAATCGAGGTTAAAAGTGTAAATCTTGAAATCTAGAAGCTAAAATGAAACAAAATTTAAATATCCAAGGTAAAATTGTAGCATTTTGGTAGTTAGAGATTAAATTGATATCAAACTTAAAACTTAAGAACTAAAAGTGCTATATTTTGAAATCTAAGTGACCAAATGAAAACTAAATTAAAGACTTAGAGACAAAATAGGTTTTTTTTTCTTTTTTTTTTTCCTCTCTCTTTTTCTTCATCTCATTTTGATTTACCTTATAAAAAGTAAAAAACAGTTTGATTGAATGGCCAAAATATTATTTTGACACTTAAATTTTAGATTTTGTTTCATTTTGATCTATTACATTTAAATATCTAATTTTAGTCTCTATATTTCTAATAAATCTTAAATTTATCTTTGCAGTGAGTTGTTTTTGTGAATTTTATTTTTCAAAAAATGTAGTCATTATTAGCATTTCATTTAGAGATTCTGAAAATATATTCACTAAATTTGAGATTTTATTAAAGTAATATTATATAAAGACTAAAATTGTATAATTGAAATTATAGAGACCACTATGAAATAAAATCCAAAGTGATATTTTAACCATATACAATTGTTTTTTAATTTGTGATTGAATGAGAAAGGAAAAGAAATATCAAATTTGAATCGGGATGTTTTAAGACTATATATTCTAACAATATGAATAGATTTTATTTATTTATTTATTATTTTTTTTAATTTGAATTCTATATATTTTTTTTTCATTTTTAATTTCTTTAGAAAATTTTCTTTTACATAAAAAGTTGAAAGACACTACAAGAAATCACACTTCTCCCGATACTTGAAATCGTCGGGAAATGGTGGAAAACGCGTTGAGAGATCCTCTCCTGACAACGTACTGATCTTCGGGAGTTTGGTCGGGAGAAATCCGTCGGGAGTAGAACTCTCGACGCCGAAAAAGGCCTGTCGGGAGTGGTCCACGAACTCTCGACGCCGAATATAGGGTGTTAGGAGTTATGGAAACTCTCGACGGGTAATATACGTTGTTAGGAGTTCTACTAACTCCCGACAGACTCCATTTGTTAGGAGTTAGTGGAACTCCCGATGGCCTACTCATGTGTGAGGAGTTCCAAGAACTCCCGATGGTACTGATAACGGGCAGAAATGCACGTTATCATTGTGCTAAGTTCTTAAACAATGCTGGCTTGCATTGATAAAATATGTTAAATTGCGTCAAAAAAGCATCAAATTCATAATATTGCGATCACATGCGTTCATCGCATAGAAACAGTGGATTTTTGTATTTTTATGTCGAATATGCGTTGACGCAAAGCGGAAATAGTGATCACAGGAAATCATTGGTCGAGCGCAGCATTACCGGAAAGCTTTGCGGTGATTGTGTTTGCAAACATTTTCTCAAGAAGGATTGCCGCAACTTGGTGAGCACATCTAGGTGAAAGGTATAATTAATCACGATGGGACAGAAAGCTGATGACAGTCGAATCCGAATTAAGTTGATAGCCACTAATGATAACAAGTACACTCAGCTTTTCGGTGACAAATATTCGGCGCATCAATTAGGGAATTAAAGCCATTCCATCTATGCAATCATAAGAGAGAAACCGTCTTTCACCCTGGAAGCACTATAAATATGAAAGACATCCTTCAGAAAAGAGGTTCAACTATTCACCAATTTAAGAACTCAGCTCATCTTTGTCCATAGTTTTCTTCTTTATTTTAAGGCGAAGCAAGAGAAGGGTAGAGACGCCGGAGATCGCTCAGGGCAACTCGAGAGAGAACCCTGAGGCGTAGAAGAAGAAAGCGAGCCGACTCTCGCGAGAGCGAAATTATCTTTTGAACACGAGTAGAAAAACAGTGTAAAAGCCTGGGAAGCAAGAGATTGCTACCAGGCTCTTTATTCTATTTTTGCATTGTTGTTTTGTACTTCATCTTTATATTTATACAATGGAAGTTCTTATTCTACATCAGTTCACTCTCTTAGTACGCATGAGTAGCTAAACTAGTCGAATGACTTGAGAAGAACTAAGCTAACATGACCTAGGATTTTCATTGCTTGTGATTGTCTTGTTTTATGCTGTGCCAAACATCCCTTTAGAGCTACTCGAGAGAGAGTCTAAAGGAAGAACCTAAGACTCGAGAGAGCTAGGTTAGAATCTAGACTCGAGAGAGTAAGATTAGAACTGCATAAACAAGATATAGGGACTTAGAGATAAGCTTTGTTTGCCAACCTGCATCGCATGCACCCTAGAGATAGGTATGATATTATATTATCGTCTTATTTGTGTGTGTGTCATTTCGTCATCGTATAAATAAGAATAGAGGCTTATGTGTAAGTCCTATAGACATATCGCATATATCGCATGCATTCTAGCATTAGATGGCGTAGCATTCGAATCGAGAGATGGTTTACTATTGTATGTGTGTTGCATGATCGCAAAGCATGAACGCATCCTAGGAAGTGTTAGTCGAAACTCTTCTCAATCTGTTCACCATATACTCATCGCATTTTTCGTTTGTCAACTCTCTTTTCGAACTTTATCGCATTTGTTTATTTTCCGTAATCGCAATCAACAAACCAACAAATATTTGAGTTACCGGTTACCGCAAAGTTTTTCTAAAAATTACCACCGTATAATCGTTTTCCCAAGTCCTTGAGTTCGACCCTGGACTTACCAGGAAACTCAGTGGGGTTTACACTTGGATTCCGCTGAGGAAACTTGAGTGCTCAATGCATTTTCACCATCGCATTTCATTCACACTTCCACATCATAAAATAACGCATCAGGTACCTTTTTTACGTCGGGTGTTCCTTCAATGGTTGAATATTGACTTTTAAAATTATTTGATTTGTAATTTGTAATTTTTTTAATTTGATCTGAATAACCTATAAAGCATCATTAACGAACTCAAACAGATTTACATAATAAATAAAACAAACAAAACGGAGTCCATACTATAACAAATAAAAGAAAAGTTACAAGATAGTTTATAAAAGAAATTTGTCTTTAGAAATACAAGAAAGAAATAAGATGAAAAAAAGTCAAGAAATATGTCTTCGGAAATGCAGAAAAGAAAACAACGTCTGGAACATAGGATCTTCAACAATCGTCCAACCTCATCTCCAAATAACATCCTACAACAAGACAAAAACATTTAAATGTCATAAATTTCCAGAAACAAACAAAAAACTCCAAGTTCAACTCCAAAACGTGTATCACGAAACTCAACCCACCCGCCACAACATATTCAAACTTCATAAACAAGAACAAATACACAAAAAACTCAAAACTTTCCCCCCAAAATAATCTAAACCAAACTCGACCCACCCTCCACAATACGTTCAAACTTCATAAATATCCATAAACACACAAAAACTTCAAGTTCAACGATAAAACGAGTATAACCAAACTCTACCCACCCCACGACATTCCCGACGCTCATAAACATAAAAAAAATACACACACAAAACCCTACAAGTTCAACTCCAAAATGATTATAATCGAATTCTACCCACCCCCACAACATTCAAACTTCATAAACATCAACGAACACAGAAACTTCATAAACATCCATAAACATACAAAAACTCCAAGTTCAACGAAAAAATGAATATAACTAAACTCTACCCACCCCCCACGACATTGTTGATGCTAATAGACAAACACACAATAACGACAAAAAACATATCAAAATCCAGTTGTTTGGCTACCATAACTGTAGGAGCCAACAATTCTTTATCATAAGCTACTAGTAAGACATAACTACTTTGTTACCATAACTGCAGGATAGCAACATATTAGACAAGTAAATAATGAAGTAATCATACCTAATTCAATGGCCTTCCTCTCTGTGATCGTATCATGTCTTCAATCATTTTTTTTTCATTTCTTCCATTTGTCTTGCATGATCTTCTCTCATTTATTTTTGAACGTCTTCAAGTTCCTTAATCCTCAACTGAGACTGTTCGAAATTGGTTCTCAATTCCTTCACCTCCCTATCCATTCCTTGAGTAGATGACGGACTCGATGAGCTACTACCCCTTCTTGACTTAGGCTTAGGGCCACAACCTAGGCCTTTTGAATATCTGGGTCGTCTACCCAAAATCGTCTCACAGATTTCATCCCTTATTAGTGGTTGGAAACCTTTTGGAGTGGGGTTGGATTGTAATTCTAACATTTGATTCTAAACATATTAATTAAATGTATAAGTACGAGCGACTGAAGTTAGAAATGAAAAACAAGACAAAAGTAAAATAAAAATGGTTACATATGCATTTTCAGTTGCTTGATTCATGAACTTGCCACATTTAGAGTGTGTTTCCCTAAATAGGTCAACACGTCCTATTTCTCGATCTTTCTTTGCCTGCAGCTCTGATTGAATTTGCAGGAACGACTTTGATCTGCCTACGTGGTCGAACGGTAATTTTTCTTTATTCTTCTTGTTCGCTTTCGACATTTCCTACATTCGAACAAAATAAAAAAAGATATTCTAAAATAGTAAATGAAGTAAATGATATACATCCTAAATTATTCTAACCTAAAACGTTTCACTCTCGAAGCAGTCACACAAAAAATACCAATCTTCTAGTCTATTCTTAAGCTAGTTAGGTAAGTTGGCACGTGCTTGTTGAGGATTGCCACATTTCCTGTAATGTCTGTGCAAATCTATGTTGAATTCTTTGAAGGAGTTTTGTATTTGATGTTCTATAAAATGATTAAGTGGTTGACTGGATAAATCAAGCACGAAATGAGGCTACAAAAGAATAAAGGAAGAATTAGCATATATGATCTTCACGACTCTTAGCTTACAATTGGCTCTAAAAGAATAAACTTATAACTTACCAACAATTGACTCGTCAATTCTATAAACTTGTTTGGAACCTCAGCCAAAGTACGACATCGTACTGGAAATGCAGATCTGACGGCAACACCAATCGCATTACTAAATCATACCGAATGTTGAGAAATTGACTTCATCTCCCCCTCACTTATCACGATTGGAATTCTCCCATGTTTTTAGACGTATTTTTCCAACTTGATGTTCCGTGAATTCTTGCATTTTCTCCGAGTGGATGCTGAGCTACTATCTGAGGAATAAAAAATTTAAAACAGTTTAGGATGTATTTCAGTCAGCTATATGTATTTCAAAATATACTAACTTGAAGTGTCGCTCATAGAAGATCCCGTATTGCCTAGATATATCTCTTGCTCCTATAATTCTTCATCAGCCTCTTGTTGCCTATTAAGGGTTGACATCGTATCTATACAAACACAAAAAAGACAAGACATTATAAAATTAATATGAAATACGTGTAAACAGAGAAATAGAATTGAGTAGATACATGATTACTCATCATCGTCATCTAAATCAAATTATTCATCAGCACTTGAATTGTTATTAGGAGATAATTGTTCTTCGTCATCGTTTATGAAGTCATCATCGCCATGTCAAATAATTGGTCTTTCTACAACTATAGGATAAACGTCAACTCTGCATAAAGTAACCTCCTCATGGTTTCATCTACTCGGACTCCACCGACAATTTCTAGTAAATCTAGTTATTCATTTTCAACATCATCCACTTCTGGTACATCCTATATTCGCTTATTTTGGACGACGTGAACAACTTTCCAATTGCTACCATATTTTATGTCATCAATGTAAAAGACTTGTTGTACTTAGATAGCAAAAATGAAAGACTCATCAACATACCAAAAGCGCAATGTGTTGACCGATTTGTATCCTAAATCCACACTGTCCTATTATTTTTGTTGTTATATGTGTCAAACCATCTACATTTGAACATAAAAACATGCCTTCTGTTCGTATATTGGAAATCTAATATTTCGTCTACGACACCGTAGAAATTGTTATCCACACTTCCATTCCCACTGATCTCCCCGGCCATTAGGACTCCACTATTTTGTGTAGCTCGACGATTATCACGCTCTACATTGTGAAATCGTACCCTATTAACAATGCATCCATCGTAAGAGTGCACCTCAGACGAAGGTCCCATTACAAGTGAAAAGAAATCATCAGAGAGATATTCTCTCTCCTGCTGTTGTAAAACTTGATAATTAATTATACATTAAAAATGACTACAAAAAATGAATCATCTTTCAACTTCCAATACTATGTATACCTGAGATCTGAACCAATCGAAAAATTTGTGTTGATATCTTATATATGAGTCAGAGGCGCTTTGAGCTTCACGACGAATTAACCTCAAGTGTTGTCTAGAAAATTGATCATTTAAAAGTTATATCAAAGAATTTATCCTAGAAATTAGAAATTTAGTTTGAAACGTACTTGCGATAATCTGTTATTTCTTTACAATTGTTGAGAATGTACCAACGTGCGATACACTTTTCCTCTGCTGATAGTGTCCGTGAAGTTGACACCCCTAATAGTCGTACTTCCACCTAAATAATTAAAATTCACCAAATATCTCATGATCGGGAATGTTATCATCATTTCGTTCATCTCTATTGAATCTCGTTTCAATCCCACTTAGATATCGCGAGCAGAGAAGTTCCATGATTCATTCATTACATATGCTTCCGCTATAGACCCCTCAGGACGTGCTTTGTTTTGTACAAATTATTTTAATGTTCGTAAACTTCTTTCAATAGAATACAATCAACTGTAACTAATCGGACCCACCACTTTGGTTTCATATAGTAGATGAACAACAAGGTGTGCCATTACATCGAAGAAGGCAGGCAAGAATATTTTCTCCAACTTATAAAGTATGACTATGATGTCTACTTGTAGTCTGTTCAAATCACTTATACTTACTGTTTTTGCACATAAGTCGTGAAAGAATGTATACAATTCAACAATAGCCATAGATACGTTCTTCGGTAGGTATGCTCGAATACCAATAGGGAGTAGTCTATGAAGCAACACATGCCAGTCATGTTTTTTCAACCCCGATATTTTTCCATCTTTGTCATTCACACATTGTGATATGTTAGACACGAATCCATCACGAAATTTCACTGATTTCAAATACTTACAAAACGAAATCCGTTCACTATTAGTTAATGTATATGCTGCATGTGGTTTTACAAATCTGTTATCGCCCTGTATCAAGTGTAGGTGCTTTCTTATCTTCAAATCTTATAAGTCTAATCAAGTGTTCGTCGTATCCTTTGTCTTTCCTTCAATATTTAACAATGTGCCCACCAAATTGTCGCATATGTTTTTTTTCATTATGCATTACATCCAAATTATGTCGTAACAATAGTTTGGACTAATATGGAAGTTGGAAAAAAAATACTTTTCTTAGTCCAATTTAGAATTCGTTTTCTTTTTTTATCTTGCTTTGATGGATGTTTGCTAAGCACAGAAAAATTCAACATATTTATTTGTTGTAAGATCTCTTCTCCATTCATTACGACTGGAGGAGGTCTACATTCAACTTTTCCATCATGTTGCCTACTTTGGCACTAACTGTGATTCTTTGGAAGATAACGTCGATGTCCCATACATGATATTTTCCCTCTTATCCTAAAGGACGAATTATCTTCTTTGCATATGGGACATACTTGATAACCTTTTGTACTCTACTCAGATAGGTCACCGCACGCAGGGAAGTCATTAATAGTCCATAATAAGGTAGCATATAGTTGAAAAAACTCACTAGTAACAGAATCATAAGTTCGCATACCAATTGTCCATAACTCTTTCAACTCTTCAATCAACTACTACAAATAAACATCAATTTTCTTTCCAGGAGATTTTGGACTAGGCATGAGGAAAGACATGAAAAAGTTTGTTTTCTTCATGCATTTCCAAGGGGACAAATTATAAGGGATTATCACCATAGGCCACATACTATAAGAAGTACTCATATTTCCAAATGGATTGAACCCATCTGAAGCTAATCCCAAATGAACATTTCGGGGATATAAAGTGAAATAAGAAAATTCACGATCAAAATGTTTCTACCCCTCTGCATCAGTTGGATGTCGCAATACATCCTTTGTTTTAACTCGCTTATCTTTATGCCATCTCATGTCAGAAGCGCCATCTTTTGATGCAAACAATCGTTTTAATCTCGTATCAATAGAAAACCACAATATCTTATGTAGTATTTTTTTACCCTTGCCATCATTAACTTTGTACCAAGACTCACCAAAAACGGTGCATTGTTGTAAATTTGTAAATTCTTTCTGATACAATACACAATCATATGTTCATGCATGAATAAACTCATAACCTAGGCCTAAATCACGTAATTTCACTTAGTTTCATAAAAGGCAGTAGGTATAGCAGTGCTAGCTGGAAACGTTGCTTTTAACACTTCCAGCAACAAGTCAAATGATTTGTTACTCTAGTCGTTGAGAACTTTTATATGCATCAACTTCACTCAAATATCCAAGGACGAAAATTGGGAACAACCAGGGTATAGTTCATTACGTGCTTCATTCATTAAATCCTCGATTAAGTTTGTGGTATCTCTTTCTTGACTATTAGAAGATATTTCATTCTCAATCGCTTCTTCATTTTCATCTTTGTTTTCAATTGGAACTTGTAGATCGTTTATAAGATTCAACATCTTATTTTTTTTCAACAACATACCCTCTATACTACCTACTTTAACATTGTGTATTGAATGAGTTGTATGACTTTCAAAACCTTTAGATAAGTTTACTGACTCTCCATGATATACCCATTCACAGTATGATGGAGATATTCCATATGTTAATAGATGTCGTTCCAAAATATCTAATTTTTTCCAAATTGAATTCATACAATTCTTGAATGGACATCTTATTCATCCCGAATCATTAACATGAAACTTCGCCACATCTAAAAATTGGGATACTCTTTCTCTATACTCCACTAATAACTTATTCTTTATTTTAATCCATTTTTTTATTCATCCTTAAAAATAAATCTTTGACCAACTTGTAATCCTAAACAATAACCTGTATTAGAGAACAAAGTACAAAGCCTTTATTAAGCATAGATTTTGATTAATTTAATAAACAATTCCAAGTTTGTTCGGAGGATTTAAAAATTTAAATAACCTCTAATAGGTGATTTGACTTGTGTATACACAACATTGGTGAAATATAATTTCTATCAAACACAACCCATTTTCTCATAGGTATACCACTTGTCAACTACCTCACAATATTCAAGTCAAATAATAAACCTCATACTCTAGGCAAAATTAACTAAGCATTAATTCAACCATCTTAACACACGTTTCCACCCAAATAATGACATTGTGATCTCCAATAAAACACTTCATATGCCCCAAATTCATTAATTATTCCTACCCTTTAGACTTTTCAAATCTCCAAACACTTCGTCCATGTCCTCTTTCTCATGAAAAATATATACACCCACATTTCCTACGACCCTTGTACTCTAAGTTAAATTTGTAGTGATCAAAATGCATCATAACATTTTCAATTCAATTTCAAAGTTCAACAATGCACCATAATTTTTCCTCCAATCACTAACGCTGCCTCTACCAACAATCTCCCACCATATTCAAACTCCCAAAGCAATCAAAGCAAACTTTCAATCATAATATGTATATTCAATAATAATAATAATAACAAATTTAATATGTATATTCAATAACAATAACAATAATAAAATTAATATGTATATTTTAAACAATAACAAAACAAATATTGGATTTTGATTTTGATTATGCCACCAAAACAATCAAAGTAAACTTTCAATCACAATATGTATATTCAATAACAATAACAAAAACAAAATTAATATGTATATTTAATAACAATAACAATAACAAAATTAATATGTATATTCAAAACATTAATAAAACAAATATTGGATTTTGATTTTGATTATGCCACCAAAATAATCAAAGCAATCTTTCAATCACAATATGTATATTCAAGAACTAAAACTTATTTTCTTGCTATTTTTTATCTTGTATTTTCCAAAAAACAAAGATGAGAGAAATATTGTAAGAGAGAAAATTTTCAAATTACCTTTTAAGGATCTTCTATTGGCAGTGAATGATGGCGAAAGGCGATGAACGACAGCGGCAGCAAACGACGGGCGGCGATCGACTGCTAGGGTTTCAGATTAGGAAAGAAGAAAGGCAATTGATCTGCCTTCTGCTCGATCTGGGTTTTATACCAAAAGAAAGGAACTCCCGACGAATAAATAACTCATCGGGAGTTATAGTAACTCCCGACGGGTAATGTCCGACCGTCGGGAGATTGGAACTATCTCCCGACGAATAGTATACATCATCGAGAGTTCTTTATAACTCCCGACGGGTCCCTTATGTTGTCGGGGGAGACCCTATCTCTCGACGGTTGATCTCCCAATGGCGTATTTAAGCTTCAGGAGACCATCTTTTTTTTGTAGTGAGATAAATAAGTGACATTATTTTTAACACGATACTAGAGGAGATGAGATCAGTAGATGCACTAGGAGATGTCAACTAGGTTGACATCTTAGCACCCTCATCATACCCCGATACTAAAAGCCATGCATTTATTTAAAAATAGTGAATGTACAAATGAGTAAGAGAGCAAGAAGAGTGCTACAAAGACAAAAGATAGATACAAAGGAGGCTAGAAGAAAGTCTTCTATTGAGCGCTATAGTCGATACATCATAACTATTAAAGAGGTGGGATTTTTTACACCAAAGGGCAGCCAGAGAAATGATATCTTCCTATATGCCACCATTAGTCCTATCCACATCCTGGAAAATTCGCTTGTTTCTTTCAATCCACATGCTCCATAAAACAGCCCTTATGATATTGCTCCATAGAGTGTTGGCCTGTTTTTTTTGTGGAAGGTGGATCCAATGGTACAGGAGAAAGGTCAAAGAGGAAGGCAGAGTTGCATAATTCGAGTCAGCAATACCGGTCCATATTTTGATAGGGAAAGAACATTGCATAAGCAGGTGCTCAATTGATTCACAGTAACTTCTACACATGAAGCACCAGTTTTGATTTATGTGAAGTAATGGATTTCTAGATTGGTATCTTTCTTAGATGTTTAGGCCATTGTATAATAAAGTCTACACAAAAAAATTACATTTCTTAGGTAGCAGGGAGGACCACAGGGAGCCAACAGTAGTGTGTGTATCTGTGTAAGTTGAGGTAGCAATGAAAGTCCTTAAAGATTTAACATTAAAGATCCCATTCGATGCAAGGTTCCATCTAATGACATCATCGATATGGCAATTGCTAGCAAGAGGGGTCCAATTGCGGGTGTGCTATTGCTATGTTTCATTCTCACGCTGTAGCAGGGTCTTCGAAAATGAGGAAACCAAGGTGAATCAGCAGCATTCCAAGCTTCTTGAACATAGATCATGGGATTACCAGCAATAGCAAAAAAGCGGGGATAAGTTAGGCAGAGCATTCCAAGGTTACACCAATTATGATACCAAAAGAGGGTATTTCCACCATTGCGAACTTCCCATTTTCAGTGTTGCATCATATTGCTACTCGTTTTAGAAATATAGAACCAAGAGGCTCTAACACTTTTACAACTGCTGATTTGTCAAATTGTATAAGGGACGTCAGTACTATATATTTCAAGTCAATGTGAGACCTCCATAAGCTGCCACGTAAAGTATCTCTATATTTATTTGCTCCGTAAGGCTTCATTAGTAATTTTGATTTCATCAACACCAAGACTCCCTTTTCTTTGGGCAAATTGACAATCCCATCTGACAAGGTGTGCTCCGCCCTGTTTTTCAGCCCCTTCCCATAAAAAGTCTCTCACAAGCTTTTTAAGATTTTTTGTTTTAGATGACCATCGGAACTTTGAAGATGGAAAGGTAGTATGTTGAAAGGTTTCCAACGACAATTGATAACAAAGTTAATCTACTACCTTTAGAGAAATATTCAGGAGTTGAATTTTTATCAACCTAACTTAAATTACCAAACGGAATGCACAAACAATCAATAGAATAAATCGAATGAAATAAAGAACACACACCAATATATATAATGGTTCGACCAATTTGGTCTACGTCCACTTTGAAAACTAGCTTGAATCAATTTTATTACATGCAACGAGGAATTTAATATTACAGATAATCACTGATATCGAGAGATCTACGCACAGAGTCATCTATAAAACCGAGAACTACCCGCTGAAAAACAGCCCGTGAAACTGAAACAGTCTGCTCGAAATCAGCACTGCCAGAAACTCACTGCCGGACACAAACCGGAACCTAGACGCCCGCCCAGACCGGACCGGACACCTGCGCTCGAACGCCGTCGGACACCCACTTACGAATGACGAGTACCCATGCCGAACAGCCACCTGATGCCGCCTACTGCCGGACGCACTGACCGGCGAACCCCCACACAGCCAACTACCGTCGACCCTTTCTCTTTCCTGCATGTATATGCTCAAGGTCGGCTATCCCTCTTCTCTCTATGTGTTTCACGATTTCAGCCCTAAATACAAAGAAGATGGTTAATTATAAAATTGTCATTTGTCCATAATTATCAAAATGTTACTAGACCTTTAATTTTACCAAAAACCCAATAAGTCCACTGAATTTTTATTATTATTTTATTTTTTTTTTTGTGATTTTCTACCGAACTTTTCAACTATCTCGGTTCTCAAAAGTTGTGTTCTATGGGGTTTCCACCGAGGGGCATGCCCAAATATGAGAGAGGATAAATAAGTTGAAACTTAGACTCATAAAGGAAATAATGAGCTAAACTTTAGGTTTAAATTATTAAAATACATAAATATATATATAAATTCAACACTCCGTCAAAAACCACGTGACATTGACCCACCAATATTATTACTTCGAAATTTCCAATTACTACCACTAGTTTTAATCTTATTACCCATAAACGACCAATTTTTTTATCCTTCAAAGTTATTATGGATCCCCAAACTAAGCATGACTTTGTAGTAATTAGTATCACTACCTTTCTTAATGTTGAAATTTTAAACTGTTCTAAAAAAAAATTATTGAACAATTTATTTTGTCGATTTTTTATTTATTTATCGAATTATTGTTAAGTTGGGACAAATATGTCGTCATCCATGTAAGCGCTCGTGAAAAAAAAAAAATCATAAGCATAAGATTAGAAAATAAAGAATATGATTGGAGCTATGAGGTATTCCCTAGACTTTTCTATCATTTTTTTTTTGAGAGAGAATTTTCTATTATTATTATTATTATTATATTCAATGGTCATAGACACTGACACTTTCAGTTGAATATTACATTATTTTTTGGGTTTTATAATATATGTCTGAAATTATTAGAATTATTCCCTTTCAATTTCCATTCAATTTCATTTATATAAAATTAAAAAGTTTGGTCCAAAATTGCGGTGATATGTTGACTATATGGCTTGTGTAATAGTACAAAGGGATATCTATCACTATTTCATTTTGTTATTTTATTTGGAAGTCTTGGATAACTTTTAATTAGGGTTTAAAATGATTAAATCTAAGATATTGTGTAATTTTATTTCTTCATATTCTTATTATATATATTTGAAATGACTCTCATGCGAGTGAGTTTGGAAATAGTGGTTTTAATTATATATAGTATATATCTTCGAAGAAATAAAATTTTGATTAAATTATAATTTTGGTTTTTATGATTGAAAGAGAGTTAAGATTTAGTTGTAATAATTTTAAAATTTATCCTTACGATTGAATAAGACATAAACTAGTTCCTAGAGTTTGATTAATTTTTATAAATAATTTTTATAATTTATCCTTACGATAGAATAAGACATAAACTAGTTCCTAGAGTTTGATTAATTTTTATAAATAATTTCTATAGTAGAAATTTTTTAGGAAGATTTTGTCAAATCATATAAAATAAATTTTAAATTCTTCCAATCATCTTAAAATTTTAGCTTTTTGAAAAAAATTTAAGGAACTCGTATTGATTGATTTCTTTTTGTTAATTGAAAAGTTTTTTTTAAGAAAATACCAAATTAATTACAAAACAGCCGATCGAGTTCATGGAAATAAACCAAACTTTTCGAAAGTCAATCGATCAAACAAATCAACTCATTATTTTTAGTTTAAATGAAGTAAAATCCAATCAAGTGACTATAGTGGGTCAAATCAACTAAATTGACTAACATTAATTAATTCAATGTGAATCGTGATGATTTGGTCCATTTTCATTCTAAAAGTTTTTTTTCCCTTCTAAAGCCTATCAAGACTTTAGTTTTGTTCAATTAATTTGAATTACTGGGGCAGTTGAATCCGAGTTGAGTTGAGTGAAGCGAAATATTATACCAAATTTAATTCCGTTTAGGATTATATTTGTAATCCTTAAAATTGGATTATGTGGGAAACTTTTAACCACTGCCTTTTTGGTAAATCAAATTATTAATTAATAACCAATTTTAATTTTTAACTAAAGTGTAAAAGATCCTGGATAGCAATTTTTAGATTAAACTATTCCAAAAATGTGTTACTTTCTTAACAGTTTAAATCATATCCTTCCATATTAATATATTTTGTCATATCATTCTCGAGTGGTAGTTGATTAAATTTTTTATAAAAATTACTTTTCTTAAACTTTTTTCAAATACTTCATATTAAAAAAAAATTGAAATTCAAATTATATGCGATTTTAAAAATGTATATTATAATAAATTACAAATTAATTATCAATATGAAAATAATTAAAATAATGAACCTATTTTGGTTCATATAACTTAATTAAACTAATTTAGTATTAGTTTATTAAACGTCGTAACTAATTTTTTAATTTAAAATTAATCCTGAACAAAGCCTCAATGTTTGGGTCCCTTATTATTATATTCGAAGACTACAATTGTTTTATTAATTCACAATTAGCTATTTAGAAGCCCTTTTTTAATTGTTGTGAATACTATCACTACTACAAAATTGGGTTTTAATGTCAATTTAAAACTGACATTACAGGGGTATAATGTCGATTGAAAACCGACATCAAAGTTCATGTTATAAAAGGTCTTTAATGTCAGTTTTAAACCAGCATTATAGATGACTAAGATTTCAATGTTAGTTATCTTCAATGTCAGTAATTGTCAGTTATCTTCACCTACTTCTTGTCAGTAACTGTCCCATATTAAATGTGTCATTGTTTTGTCATTGAATATATATATATATATATATATATATATATATATATATATATATATATATATATATATATATTGCTTACACACGTGCAAATCAATAATATTTTATTTTTTACCTGTACATGCACAAAATAAAATCTTAATTGCTTTCACAAGTCCCTAATAATAAGTCATAAAAGAGAAACTGGATGATAATTTAACTCTAAAATCAAGGTAATTAACAAATTACCAAAACTCATAAGGTTTATATAGCAAAACTAAAAGTTTGTTAGATACTAAGAACTTTTATTGGTTTATCAAAAAAGAGTAAGAACATACACACTTTTTTCCTTTATATAGTGTTTTCCAAACATAGACTTTCAGTTCCTCCTTCATTATATTCTCTCCACCATCCACCACAAATTTGATCCAAATCCAAAGCAGGGCTTCCTACAAGTAGAGAGAAATGGGCCAAAGAATTCTAATAAAAATTCAACTACCACCCACAAGAGAATTATGAAATTCAAGCGAGGAGCGAAATTAACTAAGTGAGAAAAAAAGCACCATATTACCTCCAAAAGTACCATACAAAGCTAACAAGCTTAAACTAATAAAGTTTTCAAATAGTAAATTCAACAAAGGAGTTCTTTTTCTATTTTAAATTTCTTAGGGCAACCAGACCAATCATACTAACTAAACAAGTTTAAGATGAAAATAGATAACGTGTAAGTGTAAATGCCAAGAAGGAAATTACTCATACCAAGTTGCTGAAAAGACACCTGCAACCAAAAGACGACAGTAAGCTTCAACCAAGTCAGTAATGCATCAGTGAATATGACAAATACTAGACATGTCAACCAAAATAACAAGACCAATAATAGTAACCAGTCTACTAGGGGAGGACAACGAGGTGGTGGTGCCATGGCAGAGGTCAAGGCAGGGGAAGGAATAACAACAAACCTGTGTGTCAAGTTTGTGGGAAGGTAGGACACATAGCGTTTTACTGCTTCAACATGTATAACAGAGAGTTTGTTCCCAATTCTTCTCAAAACAAGGGACAACCCTTCCCTAACAACCAGACCAATAACACACAACCTCATCCAACTACCCTAGCTACTGCGTATGGAAGTAACCCTTTTCTGACAAGACAAGACAAGAGAACATGACTGATGCAAATTGGTATGCTGACAGTGGTGCCTCCAATCATGTTACCTCAGACTTCAACAATCTTGGCAACCCCACTGAATAATGAGGTCCTGAAGCAGTCCTGTAGCTAATGGTAATACTCTAGAAATTTCTCATGTTGGAACTGCATGTCTGTCTAGTGATGCCTGCAATTTGAAACTGAATGATATGTTATGTGCGCCTACCATAGTAAAAAATTTGGTCAGTATATCTAAGCTAACAAAAGACAATAACATATTTATTGAATTTCACACGGATTACTGTCTTGTTAAGGACAAGGGTACAGGACAAACAATAATGAAGGGAGTGCTTAAAGATGGGCTATATCAGTTAGAAGGTACCGAAGTTAGCTTGATGTCAGTAGAAAACGGAGTACCATCACAGCCAGTGCACAAGAATAAAGATCTGTCTGTTCTTAGCATATCTTCGAAGCAAAGGGTGTCTAAGATTACATGGCATAGAAGACTTGGCCATCTATCATAAAAAACACTAGAATGTGTTATCAAAGGCTGTAATCTCCCTATGTCATCGAAGAGCTCAAATTTTGTGATTCTTGTAGCTATAGCAAATCACACTCTTTAACTTTCCCTAACTCTAACTCAAGAGCACCTGCAACGTTTGAACTTATACATATTGATTTGTGGGGTCCAGCTCCTCTCTTGTCTACAGATGGGTACAAATATTATGTTATCTTTGTTGATGATCACAATAGGTACACATGGATCTATCCTTAGAGGTTAAAAAGTGACACACTTGCAACTTTTCAACACTTTCTTACCATGATACAAACTCAGTTCAATACACTGATCAAGTCCCTACAGTCAACAATGGTGGAGAATTTGTCAAAATACACAAAATCTGTCCTCAACTTGGCATTGCCTCCAGATATACTTGTCCATATACATCAGTACAAAATGGAAGGGCTGAACGGAAGCACAGACACATAGTGGAGACAAGGCTAACCCTATTAGCCCAAGTGCATCTTCCCTTACATCATTGGTGGGATGCCTTCTTATACTCAACACTACTGATTAATGGCCTTCCCACCCCTGTCCTACAAGGACAATCTCCAATGGAAGTGATGTTAAAAAAGAAGCTCCAGTTTGAGGATCTACGAATATTTGGGTGTGCATGCTTCCCCTACTTAAGACCCAACAATTCACATAAGTTGAATTATCACACAGAAAAGTACATCTACCTCGCCCTACTGTGAATCACAAAGGCTACAAATGCCTCAACTCTAATGGTAGGCTGTTCATCTCAGACATGTTGTGTTTGATGAAACTAATTTTCCTTGTCAGATGTCCTTTTCAGCTTGCAAGACAGCCAAGCAAGCAGTTGCCTCCCATTCGGTTCCCTGGCTGCTCCTCAGTCAGAACACACCGCATAGTGACTCTATGCCCTCTGCATCCACAACCTCACCCTCACCAATTATCAGAACAATCCTCACCCAATCCCCAACTGATAACACTACAGATAGCCCCACCCTTCCACCTTTCTCCTCTGATCGCTTACCCCCATCGTTTAATGCCCAGCCCACCGGTCATCTACCCACTAATAGTTTACCCAGTGATCGTGTACCCAATGATCGTGTACCCTCCGATCGTTTACCCTCATCGTTGAACATCTAGCCCACCGATTGTCTACCTACCAATAGTTTACCCAGCGATCGTTTACCCAACGATCATTCACCTACTGATCGCTTACCCGCCGATCGTTTACCCTCATCGTTTAATGTCCAGCTCACTGATCGTCTACCTACCAACAGTTTACCCAACGATCGTTTACCTACCAATAATTCACCCATCGATCGTGTACCCACCGATCATTTACTTACCGATCGTTTATAAATAGGTCGTTTACCTTCTGATTGTTTACCCACCAATCGTTTACCCTCCAATCGCTTACCTCCTGACTCACCATCGTCTACTGCCCAACCCAACGATCGTTTACCTTCCCATTCTTCACCCGATACTGCCCTACATCCTGTACAGTACCTACTATCCCATGATTAACCGAGGGAAGGCAGGCATCTTTAAACCCAAAATCTTGTCCTCCCACACCCAAAAAGACTGGTCCTTAACCGAACCTACACGAGTCACTGATGCACTCAAAACCACGCAGTGGAACAAATTAATGAGTGAAGAATTTGTAGCACTAATGAAAAATCAGACCTGGACTTTAGTTCCTCCGTCACCGTCGATGAACATTGTAGGAAATAAACGGATATTCCAAATCAAAAGAAGTCTCAATGGCTCTATTCTATGCTACAAGGCATGACTCGTAGCAAAAGGCTTCCATCAAACCTCGGACATTGATTTCTTCGAGATATTTAGTCCAGTGGTAAAGGCGTCCACCATCCAGATCATTATCAGCCTTGCTGTGTCCAAAGGGTGGCAACTAAGATAGTTAGATTTCAATAATGCCTTCCTTAATGGGGTCTTCGATGAAGAAGTTTACATGTACCAACCGCAAGGGTTTGTTCATCCCCAACTACCAAATCATGTCTGCCGCTTACACAAGGCCATATATGGCATCAAACAAGCACCAAGGGCCTAGAACAACACACTGAAGACAACACTATGTAGTTGGGGATTTCAGAATGCCTAGTCTGATACCTCTCTCTTCATATATCGTAGTACTTCTGCTTTGATACTCTTACTGGTATATGTTGATGATGTCATTATTACGAGCACCGATCCACAGATGATCAACAAACTTGTAATAGCCTTAGACTCCAAGTTTGCTCTAAAGGATCTTGGCCAACTCCACTACTTCCTTGGAGTCCAACTGCACCATGTCACAAATGGAGTTATATACTGAATCAGGAAAAGTATGTTGAGGACCTCTACACCACCTTGACCTTGGAGATCACCGGCACCCTATCCGAGTGTTCTGAACAAGCAACTCTCCTTTTCTGATGGCACTCCTCTTAACGATCCCTATATCTATCGAAGCATGATTGGCACCCTACAATACTTAACCATGACGAGACTTGACATTACATATGCGGTTAATCATCTAAGTCAGTACTTAAAGCAACCTACGGACTTTCACTGGCAAGCGGTGAAGAGAATACTAAGATATGTAAGTGGCACTCAACACTTTGGCCTCTACATTCAACAGGGGCTCGACCTATTGGTTTCAACCTTCTCCGATGCCGATTGGGCAGCCAATATAGACGATAGAAAATCAGTTGCTATGTATTGCATCTTCCTTGGTGGTAATCTTATATCCTGGTCCTCAAAGAAACAATCCGTTGTAGCTCGGTCCAACACAGAGTCTGAATATAGAGTGCTAGCTCATGCCTTTGCAGAAATCATCTGGGTGTAACAACTACTGGGTGAGATTGGTGTCCAATAGAAGTCGGCTCCAGTCCTGTGGTGTGACAACCTTAGCGTCGGTGCTCTAGCCATAAATCCGGTGTTTCATGCGCAGACCAAGCACATTGAGATCGACATTCACTTCGTTCGTGATCAAGTCCTTAGAGGTCAACTTGATGTTCGTTATGTACCATCCTCTGACCAAATCGTTGACTGCCTCACCAAGACCTTACCACACTCACAGTTCTTCCATCTTCAATCCAAACTCGGTGTAGTAGAATTACCCTCTCGTTTGAAGGGTGATGTTAAGGATGCTAACACAGCCAGCCACGTCACCAAAAGAAAATCTATTCAGCAACTTCGTCAGCAATGAAAAACCTCTTAAATTGTAGTCTTACCTTGTTACCAAAAGAATAGGTTAGTTACAAAAAATGCATAACCATTCTTGTTGTTGAATTATTCTTGCATTCCCTAATTAGGGGTTCCATTTTGTATAAATACTACAACTATGTATGTTTCAGGATACAAGAAAAATAGAGTAAGAAAAGGTTGGCGCAGCGTTATCGTCCACCAAAGTACACGTTAAAACTATCGTTTACCTCTTCTGTGTTACCGTCTACCTCCTCAAACTATCGTATAGTGACGTTATCGTCTACCTTCGTAGCACTAGCATGTACATCGGTGACGTTATCGTCTACTTCCTCAATACTATCGTGTACCTCGGTGACGTTATCGTCAACCTCCTCAACACGATTGTCTAGTGACTCTATCGTCTACCTTCTTAACACTATCGTATACCTCGGTGACGTTATTGTCTACCTTTTCAATACTGTCATCTACCGTCCATTCGTATACCTCTTCGAACGACTGAGCGCTTCGACTTCCTGCGCGAGTCTGCCGACCCCTTCAACTTCCGACTTTTAACTAAAGCAAAGTCAATCATGTTGTTGATCCAAGAATGTTCAAGAGCAAGATCTGCCCGAATTAAGTCATTATAAACAATGAGGCATGAAGCAAAGCATTCCTTCTTTCCCTGCACAGAAACCATTTACAAAAAGATTAAAAATGAATTCCTTATGCCAACTTTCAAGTAACAATAGATAATGATATATATATAACAGAGGCAAGAAGCAAGCAATCATATAATGGAGCGTTTCATTATTTTAGCAAAGCATGTCATGAACACATCCTGAAGGCACCAGGACAACCAGATGAAACAAAGATTTCACTAGTCACCATGAGAAGCATTTGTTCGAATCTTGGGTAAAAGAACTTGTTCTTTATTTCAAAGAGCTTTGATCTTAAGGCAATATATATCTAACTCAATCCTTAGGGAAATATAGAAATTGTCACATCATTCTGCATTATTGTTTAACCAGCCATATACATAAAAAAAATTAACTTTGCGAGTGAGAGGAAGATAGAGAAGTATAGAAAGAGACCTTTACAACTTGAAGTATGAGAAAAAAAATCCATACAACTAATAGAATGAAGGTCTTTTTCCACCTAAGATTGAAATAAATTAATTCCTGAAACAAAAAATTTGGTCAAAAGAACAAAAAATTCTGTTCAATAAGCTCTTCCATTAAAAAAAAAAAAAAAAAAAAAATTAGTTCTCCTTATGTGAACCCTAGATAGAGCTTGAAATTCAAACTTGAGATTTTACTTCGTGATGACACAAACTAATATTTGACCAAATACATATTAGAATTTAAACAGATTGAACAAATTATTGGTCCGTCTCACTATTGTAAAAATATTTCCATACAAGAAATGAATGTCTCCTAAAAGAAAAATCCATCAATGTTCATTAAAAGAGAAAGAGAAAGAGAGAGAGAGGAGAAGAAGGCTATGGAGAACGAGACCCACAGATCTGACCACAGAGAATGGAAGATCCAAACCACGGCTACGACCAACAGATAGTATCAGTCGGCGACAATGGTGGATGGCTTGGAGTTGATACGTGCGGTAGTGGGAGGTTTGACGAGAGAAAGATCTACGTGGGTCATTGTGTGAGAGTGAGTTGAAGTGAGTGAAAACTTTGGAGATAAGGTTGGCAGTTAGAATTTGAGGAAGAAGAACAAAATGACACCTTTACTTCCTTTCAAACCCTAAAAGACTGAGTAAGTTAGTGGATAAAAAAAAGATCTTTAATATCGGTTTGAAACCGACATTATAGATATGCTTATAATGTTTGTTTAAAACCGACATTAAAGATCTGCTTTTTTTTAGAAACCGACATTGTACATCTGTTTTAGTTTTTGCAATCGACATCAAAACTCAGATTTCTTGTAATATATTTAGAGATCTTCTTTCGCTACAGTGAAACAACAATTAATAAAGCTGAACACATAATATACTATTCTTTTTACAATGGACACTTGTATAGTTTTTGTATGGTTTTTGTCACCACGTGTCCTAGATGATGCGAGCGGCTGATGTCCCAAAAAAGGGTTAATTTTAAAATATAATAAAATAGGAGTCGCCACCAATATTTTTTATGGTATGATTTGACACCGAAATAAAAGCCAATTTTTTTTAATAAAATTCAACAAAAATGATAGTGATCAAATGGGAAAGATGTTAGCACCCCACAACACCTGTTTAGAAAATAGTGATCAAATTTTATATCTTGAATTGAAATAATTCTTTAAATAAATTCATTTTTTTTAAAAATAAGACTAAAAAAGATAAATAATATCTTATTTTATTCCTCATTATTCCAATATTTAAAGTAATGATCCCATAAAATAAGTGGAAAGAAATTCCTTCAATTTGATTATATTAGAATTAAGAAAAAATTCCTCACCTCAAGAATATGAGAAATTATTATAAGTTCTCAAAATCCATCATAGAAATAGCCTTTTAATAAAAGGATTATTTTTAAAATATTAATTAAATTCATTTTTTCTTAAGATCAAATCTCGGATTCCTATAGATATGATCTCTCACCTCGAGAATTATAGGATGCGAACTATTATGTATTTATGTATTTCTCTATGATTCATGATATATATATATATATATATAAGAACACCTGAAAATAGATATATAAACCTAAACAAAATAACCAACCCAACAAATTACAAGATTGTATCGTAACCATGTACCCCTCAAACTCAAAGTTGTAAAGTAGAGACCAACTTGAGTTTGCAAAGTATCTAACTGAAGCGAACATGGGAGAGGGCTTTGGTGAAGATGTCTGCCAGTTGCTCGGACCTAGATATGACTTGAAAATGCAGGGTGGAACTCTGGAGGGAAAATCCTACTTGAATTTAAAATCAATTTAAAATGATTTTTCTTTAAAATTCATGAAAATCAAATCTAATGTTATAAAATACTTGATTCATTAATCAATATTTATAAAAATATATTAATTTTAAACAAAATCAACTATAAATAATTAATTAAATAATTTTAATTTAATATCAAATATTAAATTATTAAACCACTAATACCATAAACATGAATCCTTTTCACGTATTTAATATTTATATCATATTTAAATATTCTTCTATTCTCCAATTTCGTTTAATTTGATAATTAAACGTATAATAACTGATTTCCTTAATTCGAATTTGAACGTTTCAAATTTACTCATCATGCTATTCTAAGGTGTAATCCATTTGTGAGCTAGTAGGGGGACTTAATGGACCTACAGATCATGAGCTCTAACGATCTGAGATTAATTGGCTGAACTCTATGAATCGAATTAATCAACATTCGTTAACTACTGGGTGATTCCACTAAAGCTCAGTAGTTGCACTTTCTTCATTGTAGATATATTTTTATCCACTTGATTTAACCATGATCAGTAAGTCGATCATTCACAGGTCGTTCGTATTAACCGTTGGATCAAAATTACTATTTTAATGAACAATTAGTTTATGGTCCTACCAATAAATGGAGTCTCTTTCAACTATAGAGAGGGCAGAGCCCCTTTGTTCAAGATCAGAAGTCGGTACTAGGGCCCTTCTCTGAAGAATGCACTTGGTATTTATAGAGCATCCATGGTGAAAGGTGGCTTCTCTCTCCTGGTTGTACAGATGGGACAACTTTAATTCTTGACTGATGGGCCGGATAATTTTCACCGATAAAGCTGAATGTACTTTGTGACCGTTATCGGCTATCAACTTAATTTGGATCTGACTGTCACCAGCTTTCTGTCCCATCGCTCTTAATTATCCTTTCACCCGGATGCGCCCACCATGTTGCGCTGACCAAGTTGCGGCGATCCTTCTCGGGCGAATGTTTGCGAGCACAATCAACGCAAAACCTTGCGGTGAAGTTGCGCTCGACCAGTGAATTCCTATGATCACAATCTTTGCATTGCGTTAATGCATATTCTGCACAAAAATATAAAGATCAACTGTTCTAATGCGTTGGACGCATGCAACCGCAATACTATAGAATTTATGCTTAATGGACGCGACTTAACATATTTCATCAACACAATCCAACATTGTTTAAGAACTTAGCACTATGATAACGTGCATTTCTGCCCGTTATCACACCCCCAAATTTAAACAATGCTTGTCCTCAAGCATAAGGTAAAGATTCCTTTAGCAAGTCAACAACAATGTTCTTTTCCTAGATTTCTCAAGAATACTTCGTTCAAATCCTATATACCTGAATTTCCTTAAGTCTTATTCAAGTCTCTTCTTAAAGTATTTCTAAGACCTAGCGACTGTAAGCTTAGCTTTCAAAAGGACTTTACTAAATTCCGGAACATCGCATGTTTTATTTCAAAAAGAAAATTTTTCTACCGGGATGTCAAATGATTTTATCATTGCACAAAAAATTTCTTCATTGCTATTTTTCTTCTGACCTTGCGCTGATCCGAGTGTCTTGCCTTCGTTTTGGCTTGCCCCCACGTATGTCATGCGGACATCTAACTACAATCAATGCACTCTTTCTCAGACTAAACTCATAACTATTTGGCAGTGGAGTTGCAGTCATTTATTTATGCGTTGATCCTGGTAACTTACTTTCGTTTTGGTTTGCCCCCACGTGTGTCATGCGGACATCCAACTACGGGTAAGTGCCTTTCACAACTTAACTCTTATCAACATGGGTTTCCCATTGCGTTGACAGTGGAGTTGTTATTCTCAAAGCAGTTTTTTTTTTTTTTTTGAACAGCAAGGTCGGAGATAAATACGTCACCCCCAAATTTAAAATGCGGCAATGTCCTCATTGCCAAAAGAAATTAAAATAAGTCATGTGATAGTCATAGAATGCGTTATAAAGAGAGTTTGAAAGAAAGCTACCAAACACCTAACTTGGAGAAATATTTCATGAGGTGACTATCTTAAGATTAAGTTGACTCTGATATATACGAAAGACATAGAAGCATATTTTTCATCATTGAAATCATACTTGGCAAAGAAACAGACTACAGTATCTCACTAAATTTATCTATGTCAAACGATTGCAGTGATCGAAGAGGATGTAGCGATAAAATTTTGAAAACTAAAATGCAAAGTGATAATGAAAAATTTTGAAATACAGATAAGGAAGAATACACCCCCAAATTTTGTGTTGTCGCCCGCATTGTGTTGACACATCCATCTTTGCGGCGATCTTTCTTCATTGGATTGCGGTAATGGAATAAGATAAGAGGCTTCATCGCGTATCATCTCCACAATCCAGCACCTCAGTCGTTGCAAGAAAAAAAAAGAGATGGTCAACTTATTTTAAACAAAATAAAACTCGTTATCGCATATTTTTTTTTTCAGAAATAAAGATAATGATAATAAAATAAGGATAGATCAGAATTTGAAAAGATAGTAAAAATTTCGAGTAATGGAGAAAAGAGTTGAAGAATTGAGGTTTCCCAAAACTTGCGTCCATGATAGATTGCGATCATTTGATAATGCAGGGACCACCTACTTCTTTCTTTATTCAAAGTTCTTTAGATCCACAAAGTCGACTTGGCGATGCCAGCCTTCTCTATGATATGCATTTACTCGCTGCCCATTGACTTTGAATATGTTGGTTTTGTCATCATTTGATAATTCAACCGCACCATGTGGAAGTACTTGTCTAATTATGATTGGTCCGGACCAACGTGACTTTAGCTCTCTCGAGAAGAGTCGCAGATGTGAGTTGAAGAGCAAGACATTTTGCCTAAGTTGGAGGTTCTTACCGTATACGCGTTGATCATGCCAGCGCTTGATGCGCTCTTTATAAATCTTCACATTTTCATACGCGTTGTTCCTCCATTCTTCCAGCTTGACCAATTGCATTTTCCGCGCTTCCTCTGCCTTCTTCAAATCAAAATCCAGTTTCTTTACCACCCACAATGCCTTATATTCCAGCTCTAAAGGCAAGTGACACGCCTTACCAAATACCAACGCATATGGGGACATACCTATGGGTGTTTTAAATGTGGTCCGGTATGCCCACAACGCATCATCAAGCTTTGTCGCCCAGTCTTTTCGTGAAGGCTTTACTACCTTCTCAAGTATTAGCTTAATTTTTTCGATTAGACACTTTAGCCTGACCATTCATTTGCGGATGGTATGCGGTGGCCACTTTATGAAGGATATTGTACTTGCGCAGCAGCTCCTTGATATTGTGATTGACAAAGTGTGATTCCTCATCACTTATGATGGCACGGGGAGTACCAAAACGAGTGAAATATATTTTTCTTCAGGAACTGGGAGACTACCGCCGCATCACTTGTGGCGCATGTTGTTGCCTCTATCTACTTGGAGACATAGTCGACGGCTAATAAAATATAGTATTTACCGTTCGAATGAGGGAATGGTCCCATGAAATCAATTCCCCATACGTCAAATAGTTCTAGCTCCAAGATTGTGTTCATTGGCATTGCGTTCTTCCATGAAATGTTGCTTGTGCGTTGGCACCGATCACATTTCATTGCGTAGTAAGCCTCATCCTTGAATAATGAAGGCTAAAAGAATCCACTTTGCAAAACTTTGGCTGCGGTGCACTGCCCTTCGAAGTGCCCATCATATGGTGAGTTGTGGCATTGTGACAATATGCATTGTTGAGTAGCATCTGGTACGCATAATCGAATAATCTAGTCTGCACCTCTTTTATACAGATTCGGCTCATCCCAATAATAGTGTCTGCATTCATTCTTGAGCTTTTTCTGTTGATGATAGGTGTAAACTTCAGGAAATTGCTCATAAACCAAATAATTAATGATGTTCGCATACCAAGGCAGTTCTTCTATGTGGAATAGCTGCTCATCCGAGAACACGACACTCATTTCGATCTCATTGCGGTCAACTTCAGGATTTTCCATTCTAGAGAAATGATCTGTAACCTGATTCTCTATCCCCTTCCGGTCAATTATTTTGATATCAAATTCTTGAAGGAGGAGAATCTATCTGATCAACCTCGGTTTTGCGTCCTTCTTTGTCATTAAGTATTTGATTACCAAGTGATCAATGTGGATGAGTACCTTGGTTCCCAACATATATGCCCAGAATTTTTCGAACGCAAAAATCACAGCCAGGAGTTCTTTCTCTATAGTGGTATAATCTGTTTGAGCAGGGTTCAGTGTCTTACTCGCATAGGTGATGGGATGCAAAAAAAAAAAATTTCTCTTTTGCGCTAAAGCTGCTCTCATCGCATACCCGCTTGCGTCACACATGATTTCAAATGGCAATGTCCAGTCCGACACAATCACCACGGGTGCTCTAATTAGCACATCTTTTAAAACTCTGAATGCGTTAAGGAAGTTTTTGTCGAACTCAAACATTCTGTCAACCTCTAGCAATGCACTCAGTGGTCGTGCAATCTTAGAAAAATCCTTGATAAATTGTCTAT
The DNA here is from genome assembly GCF_027475165.1 of Benincasa hispida. NCBI lineage: Eukaryota > Viridiplantae > Streptophyta > Magnoliopsida > Cucurbitales > Cucurbitaceae > Benincasa > Benincasa hispida. The sequence continues at coordinate 84,155,726 of NC_143489.1, read as the reverse complement.
AAAATCCAGCATGCCCCAAGAAGCTTCGTGTAGCCTTTATACTGGTTGGAGGTGGAAGCTTTTCAATTGCGTCGATCTTTGCTTTGTCCATCTCCAACCGATCCCAGGAGACTTTATGTCCCAACACTATACCCTCTTTCACCATGAAATGACATTTTTCCCAGTTGAGCACCAAATTCGTCTCCTCACATCTCTTCAGAACCTTTTCTAAGTTAGCTAGACAGACTTCATAAATGTTCCCATAAATCGAGAAGTCGTCCATAAATGTTTCCACCTAATTCTCTAGATAATCTGAAAAGATCGCCATCATGCACCTTTGGAACGTACTCGGTGCATTGCAGAGGCCAAACGACATGCGACAAAAAACGAATGTCCCATATAGGCAGGTGAATGTGGTCTTGTCTTGATCTTCAGGAGCTATCATGATTTGATGGTATCCGACATACCCATCCAAGAAGCAGTAAAAATCATTCCTTGCTAGTCGGTTCAACATTTGATCAATAAAGGGCAGAGGGAAATGATCTTTCTTTGTGGCCGCATTCAACTTGCGGTAGTTTATGCATAAGCGCCATCCGGTGATGGTTCTTTGTGATATTAATTTGTTGTTCTCATTTGGGACTACCGTCATTCTGCCCTTCTTCGGCTCACATTGCACGGGGCTAACCCACGTGCTATCTGCTATGGGATAGATAATGCCCGTATCCAACCATTTGATAATCTCTTTCTTGACGACCTCCTTCATCGCAGGGTTGAGTCTGCGTTGATGTTCAATTTTCGCCTTGTGGTCGTCTTCAAGACTAATGTGGTGCATGCAATACTCGGGGCTAATCCCTCTGATGTCAGCGAGCGTCTAGCCAATTGCTCGCACATGTTTCTTGAGAATGCTCATCAACGCATTCTCTTGTTCTTGGTTGAGCGTAGAGGAAATTATCACTGGCAGCTTCTCATTCTGCCCCAGAAATGCGTACTTCAAACGGGTTGGTAGGGTCTTCAATTCAATTGTTAGTGGTTCCACCAGGGAAGGTTGCGTTGTTTTTTTTTTCTTCTTTTGGCTCTTCTTCTTGCATTGCGATCATTTCTTCTTCTTTGTGTGTTTTTGCTATGATCGCATTGCAGACAGCTACGAATGCGTTGGCCTCCTCTTCTTCACACTCTTCATCAAACTTTTCTTCTTCATTTAAATTTACGTAATCATCAGAATCTTATAGGTCTTTTTCATCCGGAAATTTCATGGCACGAATTATATTAAATTTGAGCTTCTGTCCGTTTATACTCAAAGTGATTTCTCCCTTGTGCACATCAACTTGAGCTTGACCTGTTGATAGAAAAGGTTGTCCCAAAATGATGGGTACATCTTTTTCGGCCTCATAGTCTAGAATGATGAAGTCAGTCAGCTGGCAAAATAAATTTATCAATCGTGATCAGCACATCCTTCACCTTACCTTTTAGATGAACCAGAGATCTGTTAGCCAATTAGAGAGTCACTGATGTGGGCGCAAGTTGCCTCACATTTAATTGTCTAAAAATTGACAACAACATCAAATTTATTCTGGACCCCAAGTCACACAGGTTGCCCAATAAAAAGTCCTTCTAAGGAGCAAGGAATAGTAAAGCTCCTAGGATCGCTCATCTTCAGTGGTATTATGGATTTTGAGCTTTGTGTTAATGCCATCGTGTCAAATTTTCCAGCGCCTCTCTTTTTAGTTACCATGTCCTTCAGAAACTTGGCATAGGCAAACATTTCCTCAATCACTTCACTGAAAGAAATGTTAACATGTAATTGCTTTAACATAGATAAGAAGCGTTGGTACTGTACCTCTTCATTTTTCTTCTTCCTTAGCCTCTGAGGGAAGGGTGGTAACTGAACTTTCACGGTTCCCGTTTCTTTGACTTCGAGGTCGACACAACCTCAGGTTCTACTGCTTAATTTTCTCTTTCTTCTTCTCGCTTTACCGCAATCTCAGGCTCAGTTGCGATGGAAGTTGTTCTACTTTATTCCTTCTTTTCTCCCTCCACAATCTTTCCACTGCGCAATGTCACAACCTGACATTGCTCCTTACCTTATCCCCCTGGGTTGCGTGGAAGCTCGGTTGAACTTGGCAACGCCCCTTGCGGTCTACTTTTCAGCTCACTCGCAATTTGGCCCATATGTAATTCAAGATTACAGATGGACGTGGCCTGACTCTGAAGCACTGTCTCATTTTTCTCTATGTATTGCTTCAATAAGCTCTCTAGAGAAGAGAATTGTGGTGGTTGTTGTGAGCTACTTTTTTGGTTGCTTTGTTGCCCGTTGTTACGTTGGAAGAATCCTGGTGGCCCTTCTTTTTACGCCACATGTTGAAAATTTTGTTGTTGATTCTTCTAGGCAAAATTGGGGTGGTTTCTCCACCCGGGTTTGTAAGTGTTTGAAAAGGGGTTATTTTTCACAAAATATTAAGATTGTGGATTTTGCGGGCAATTTTCCATCACATACCCATCACTGCAAGTCGCACACCTTGCGGTGTTTTGACTTATTGCGTTGATTTTCCCACCTTGTGGTGTTGAGCTGTTGATCACCATTCCTTGGATCAAATTCATCATTGCGGACATTTGGTTTTGTAATGAAACAATAGAACTGTTATTTGCGTCAGAATCTTTAAGACTCAATCTCTGGTCACTCTCTCTCCAGTCTTCATGGTTCTTGGAGATGTGGTCCAAGATATTCTTCGCCTCATCGTAAGTTTTGTCAAGTAGACCACCAGTGGCTGCTGCATTGGCAGCGGTTTGCGAAGCGGGATTCAAACCATGATAGAAAATTTCCATTTGAAGGTAGTCTGGTAACCCATTATGCGAACAATCCCATACCAACCTTTTAAACATCGCCCAAGCATCGCTGAGCGATTCGTCCATGTCTTGTTCAAAATTAGTAATAAACTTCCTTCGCCTCGCATTCTCGGTAGGTGGAAAATACTTCTTCATGCATTTCTCCACCACCTGTTCCCAAGAAGTGATCTTTCCTGGTTCGAGTGAATAAGACCATTTCCTAGCCTGATCACAGAGAGAAAATGGGAACAATGTTAGTCGAACTTCTTCAGCAGAGATGTTCGGTAACACAAAAGTATTGTATATTTCAATAAAACTTCGGAGGTGGGTGTGCGGATCCTCGCCACATCTTCCTTCGAATTGACATGCAGTCTGGATCATCTGCAGCATCACCGGTTTCATCTCGAATCTACTTCCGTCAAGGGCAGGCCTCATGATTCCTGGAGAGAAATCATAGAAGTTTGGCGATGCATAGTCCCTAATGGGCCTATTGCGATAGTTTGCCAACATAATCGGATTCGCCATGACATTATTATCATTTGGTGCTCCATTTCCAGGCTGCTCCGCCATCTCTTCCTTGTAGAATTGTGATTGTTGTTGGCGGTCTCTTAGTCTCCTTTGAAATTTTCTCTCAATCTTCGGCCCGTAGTTCACCAGAGATTGAGAGTTCTGGAAAGAAATCACAAAAATTACCGTTAACAAACTACCTTACCGAAGTCCCCGACAACGACGCCAAAAACTTGATGCTTGGAATTATGTGGTGGAAATATGGATGATTTTTATGAAGACTTGCGGTAACCAGTTAAATAAATAAATTTTTGGGTTTGTTGTTTGCGTTGATGAAAAATAAATAACAAATGCGGTGGAGTGTGAAAAGATTTTGTAAATGGGAGATGCGATGAATATGCGGTGAACGGGTTGAGAAGGGTTCGACTAACACTCCTAGATTGCGTTCATGCTTTGCGATCATGCAACATGCATACAATAGTAAACCACCTCTCGGCGTGAATGCTACAGCTTCCAATACTAGAACGCATGCGATGTATGTGCAAAGGTGTCTATAGGGCCTACACATAAACCTCTAATTCTCGTCTATGTGACGATACATAAACAAGGCGACCACATATCATCATCCTATTCCTAGGATGCATGCGATGCAAGTTAACAACAGAGCCTATTTCTACGTCCCTATCTCTTGTTTATGCAAGTCTAATCTTGCTCTTTCAAGTCCAGATTCTAACCTAGCTGTCTCGAGACATTAGGTTCTTTCTTTAGACTCTCTCTCGAGTAACTCTAAAGGGTATTTTACACAGCATAAAATAAGACAATCGCAAACAATGAACTTCCTAGGTCATGTTAGCTTAGTTCTTCTCAACCCATTCGACTAGTTTAGCTATTCATGCATATTAAGAGAGTGAACAAATGTAGAAATAGAACTTCCATTGTATAGATATGAAGATAAAGTACAAAAGGATGATGCAAGTATAATAAAGAGCATGGTAGCAATTTCTTGCCGCCAGACATTTACACTGTTCCTACTCGTGCTCTAAATATAATCTCGCTCTCGCGAGAGTCGGCCCACTCTCTGCTCTTATGCCCCAAGGTTCTCTCTCAAGTTGCTCTGAGCAATCTCCGGCGCCACCACTCTTCTCTTGCTCTGCCTTAAAATGGAAAAGAAAACTATGGATAGAAGTAACTAATTAACTCGTCAACCGATCAACCCCTTCTTTGAAGAATGTACTTGGTATTTATAGAGCATCCATGGTGAAAGGCGGATTATCTCTCCTAGTTGTACAGATGGGACAACTTTAATTCTTGATTGATGCGTCGGATAATTGTCATCGATACAGCTGAATGTACTTTTTGACTGTTATCGGCTGTCAACTTAATTTGGATCCGATTGTCATCAGCTTTTTGTCCCATCGCTCTTAATTATCCTTTCACCCGGATGTGCCCACCATGTTGTGCTGACCAAGTTGTGGCAATTCTTCTCGGGCGAATGTTTGCGAGCATAATCAACACAAAGCCTTGCGGTGAAGTTGCGCTCGACCAGTGAATTCCCATGATTGCAATCTTTACATTGCGCTAACGCATATTCTACACAAAAATATAAAGATCAACTGTTCTAATGCGTTGGACGCATGTGACCACAATATTATAGAATTTATGCTTAATGGACGCGATTTAACATATTTCATCAATGCAATCCAACATTGTTTAAGAACTTAGCACTGTGATAATGTGCATTTCTGCCCGTTATCAGTATATTGAATATGGCATAACATTTATGGATGCACCAAGATCTAACATAGCTTTCTCAATTTTCTTTTTACCAATAACACAAGGGAGAGAAAACATACCTGGATCCTTTTATTTTTCAGACAAGTTCTTTTGAAGGATCATAGACACAAACTGACTTACCACCATCCTCTCTTTTTCTTTCGCTTGCCTCTTCCTCTTGTATAGTTTCTTAAAGAACTTGGCATACTTTGGGATCTGCTTAACGACATCGATAAGACGAATGTTGATTTCCACCCTTTTGAACATCTCCAAGAACTTCTTATCCTTGTCTCCTGTGAGCTCCTTTGGCCTTGCAAGCTTGGAAGGAAAAAGTGCTTTAGGCACATAAGCATTTAATGGATGAAGAGAGTTAGAGGATACTGATACTCTCTTTTTCTTTTCTTGTGGTGTGATTGTAGGATTTAGAAAAGTGTTCTCTTGCTCCTCCAATTCTGGCATTTCCACAGTTTCTGTAGATGGCTCCAACTTCTTGACACTCCTGAGCGTTATTGCACTCACATTCTCCCTGGGATTCAGTTCTGGCTGAGATGGGAGTTTCCCAGACTATCTCTCCAACTTGCTCATCAAAGTGGCTAGCTGAGAGACTTAGGTCCCCAAAGTATCAATGGCGTTCTTTGTGTCCTGCTGAAATTTAAAAGTTTGGTCAGCTAAACTTTTCAAAATATCTTTCAAGGATATATTTGAGCTAGACGGAGCTCCATGGTTAGGTTTAGCTTGCTCGTTCTATCCGCCTCATTTAAAGTTTGAGTGATCTCTCCACCCAGGATTGTATGTCTAACTGAATAGGTCTCGCCGTTTGTTTTTGTTATTAAAATTGTACCCTCTAATAACATGTACCTCAAGTATTGCCTCTTGCGGACTGCTCAGGCAAACATCAACTGTGTGTCCTGCTCCATGACACACTTGGCAAACAATAGTAGGCTACCCATTTTCTACCTTTGCCAACTGTTTCACAACAGAAACTAGGTCAGATATCTCTTTTCGAAGTTCACTTACCTCATTTGCTGACTTTACACTAATTGAAGCTCTAGTGCCAGATTGTTGAGAGTTGGTCGCTCAGTTTCATTGCCTCAGTGGGGGTTTTGTTTACTAAGGCTCCTTCTATAGCTGCATTAATGTTCTTCTTGTCAGTTTGAATTAGCCTCTCATAAAAGTACTGGATGTAATACTCCCAGGTGGTAGGATATAAAGCCATTCCTTGGCATCGTCCTTCAACGAAAAAGGGAATGCCTTCATATTAATTTGCTCTTAAGTTACTCCGTTTAGTCTCATGCTATCACACATCATATAAAATTCCTTCAAGTGCTTGTGCAGATCTTCACCTTGCAGACTAGAAAATGAAGGGAGTAAGTGAATTAACCCAGACCTAAGTTCAAAATTACTTGTCGTTTCTGGATAGGCAATACATAGGGGTTGTTGAGTGAAATCAAGTGTTGCGAGCTCCCTAAGTGTCTTCTCACGTTTAGCCATTATTGGTGAATTTCCAGGAACACTTTCTTCTTTAGACATATCTTCAACATGGCTATTTTTCTTACGCGCAGCTTGCCATCTCCTTTCTCTCCTGATTTTTTACTCCTACTTGGAAATTTCTACAAAATATAAATGTCTAGAGACTTTGGGAGTGTGGGTCATGTACCAAAAAAGAAAATGGATAAGAAAGAAAGGCATTACAAGCCTAAAAAAAATGAAGAAATCTGTTGGCTCCCTGGCAATGGCGCCAAAATTTGGTGGTTACGGTTTGAACCACGCACTAAGTTGTATCGCACCTAAATTAAATTCCGTGACTTACTCACTAAATATAGCAAGGGAAGTACAGAGTCGATCCCACAGAGAGCCAATTTAGCTTTCTCAAGTTTGAAGCTTATAGAACGTAAGCAGGGTGATTTTGTGAAAATTGTAAACGAAAATTGCATGAAAATTGAAACGCACGGAGTGAGATTAAATGAGTAAAATTTATCAATCGAATAAAACACTTAGCTTGGGTCGTTCTAGTAGATTCTATTCCTTTTTCAATCCTATCATAAACTTATTCAAAAGATCATGCAAGAAATTCCAATTGAAACTTAGCCTACTTGTTTAGAATCCTAACTGGTAGTCTGTAAAATCAAGTTAATTCAAAGAAAAGTGAGAATCCTCAACTAAACAACAAATCAACGAGCATTAAGATTAAAGGCAGCGCTAATCCAAACAATCGATTTCCATTGTCTAATCAATTATTTGAGCGATATTATCTAGGTTAGAAAGTAATGCTTATTAAATGGAATCCCAATTTAACTTCACAATCTTTACTTAATCCTTGCTTATAGGTAATTACTACTTAAAGATTACAAATTAGGGCTAATCAAAGCAATCAATCATACAAACATAGTCAATTTGCCAGATTATCCCATGCAAAACAATTGAATAATAAACTTAAGATAAATTTCATATAGATCAGAAAAGTTTTGACATAATTACAAACGAAAGTCTCAAGAACGAAGTAGAATGGAAATAAACTATGAAACCCAAGCTAAATACTTACCCTTTAGCCACAAATCATCTTCTAAGTTCAATTCTCAAGTTCTATGGTGTTTAAAAGGCAGAAAAATTCAATATTTTGTTCAAAGGAGAGAGAAAAGTCGAGTCAAGTCAAAATGGTGGCTGTTTTTTTTTAACCCTCATACTGACTACTTATTTAAAGTAGTTGCCACAGCGTTGTAGCACTGTGTACAACGTCGCAATGTTGCCCTATCTCCAGCGCTTCCACCTTGAGATCGTAGCGTTGGAACGTTACATATAGCATTGCAATGCTACCCTGTTCTCCACGAAATGGGTAGCTACTACCTTGTAGCATTGCATAACGCTCAATTCGAGTGTTGCAACACTCCGACTGGGCAGAATATTCAACTTTCTTGGTCTTTTTTCTCCATTTGTGCAATTTAGCTCCTTACTTGGCTATTTTATCGTCTTTTCGTCTCAAACGCTTCATTCAACCTCTTGTAAACTTGAGTCCTACAAAGCCATCAAATTAAACAAATTAAATAGCTTAACGATCCTGAATTAAGTAGAGAAAGATGACACATTTTCAGTGCTATTAAGCATTGCTCGGTAAATGGGTATGGCAATATTCTAATGAACCAAGCCAATTTTGGAGATTATTGATTGATGCAAAATATAAAAGTCTTTTGCCTAACTCCACTCCTAACATTTTCAAATATAGTAGTGGAAGAGCCCTCTAGTCCCAAATCACTGAGTTTGATGCCTTTTAATAGCATCGAAAATGTGTTAACTTGTTCGTTTAATTTAGGATTGTTCTTGTATTTTTTGTGTTTATTTAGTGTTTTTACAGGTTTCTGACACCTAAGAGGTAGAATCATTTGTTACGAGCCACTGAGGTTAATTTGAAGCAATTAGAAGCTAAAATGAGCAACTAGACTTCAAAAGAGTAAAAATGACGAAAATTCCCTTGAGGAGCACCAGGCAATAGTGCAGCGTCGCTGTGCCCGATGCATTTTCTAGAGTGCTCGGTTTGGAAATGTGGGAGAGCGTCACAACGCTGCAAGCTTTGACCGTGCGTGAAATGTAAAGCACTACTGCGCCTGTGCAACCCCACCCCTCTACAGTATGCGGTAGGACAGCACTACGGCATTACGCACTTTTATAAATATTTTTCATTGATTTTAGGTCTGAGGGGAGGGGAGATTAGCAAATTTTTACACTATTAGGCTCCATTTCAGCTGTTCTTGGCTGAAACTCATGAGATTTCTTCATGTTTTTCTATATAATCTTTATTTTGGCATTGGATTCAGGTATTGATGAATGGCTAAAGCCCAAACGTTGTTTTGAGTTTTATTGGAAATTTTTTATAGTTTAGTGAGATTTTTCTTTGTAATGTTATTGAGTTCTCTATTTATGTTTGCTTTCTATTCCTTAATTTAATTTTTAGGATGAGCATGCTTGTAGATCTATTTGACAACTAAATCGATAATACTCGTATGTTCGTTTGCCTCACACTATGCATGTTGCAGGTATCCATAATTGTATCAATAGCATGTGTAATTTGAGTAGCAATAGGTTTTAGTTATAGTTATGGTTTTGATTGCTATCTTTCTTAGGATCACTCATTAACGAAAGATAACAAAACTTAGGGAATAGAAATGTATTAGGTTAGATTTGACCGATATAGTTTAATGTTCTAATAAATCCAAGTGCTTAATGCGATTAGCTAAGTGAATAGGCTTACGTGACAACACTTAGTTAATTTAGGAATCGACATTCGTGTTTGTTTTCCTTAAGGAGTTTGTCTGGCTTTTCCAGACATTCAATTGGCTTGATAATTAGATAACTCATGAACTTTGCATGATAATCGATGAATTAATCCATAGAAAGTCCAATAACTTCTAAGTCGGCAAAGATAATCTCGTGTATCTCTCTCTCAGTCTATTTTATTTTATGCACTTTAATTTCATGCAATTTAGTTTTCCTGTCAACTCAATCTCAACCTTCCTTGGTTTTTACTACTTTCCAAAGATTAATTTAACTTAGAGAAGTTTTATCTTAGGCTCCTTGTGGTTCAACCTGATCTTGCCATTAAGACTACTTGTTAGTTATAGTGTTTGTTTGTGAAAATAAATATTATTTGATTAGTAAAATGCCTTGACATCTTTCTGCTCATAAAATTGGTGTCGTTGCCGAGGAGCCATTCTCTTTATTAAATTTATCTTGTAAACTTTAAAAACCACAAAAAGATTTTCCTTTTTCTTATGTCTACTTGTTTATTATGGCCAATGAACAATGCATCTATTATGCGCTTCTTGCGAGGCAAACAACTTAGTAGGAAGAAGAAGAGGAAAGAGAAATTTGTGAGCTTAAGAATTGTGTATCTGAGCTTACCTCTCTTGTTTGAGATTTTTCTTTTAGGCAATTGCAGAATGTGGAGGCATGTTGAGTTTGTCTACTTTAGAGTCATCTATTTGAAGCATGTCCTCAGTTGTCGCGCGACCCTGTGCATGATCCCTATTCCCTCAGTTGCCTAGCTCGATCTCGATGTCGATGCATACTACTTTTGCCCATCAGGTATGTCATTAGAGGAATTGGTTATGGAGCTTTCTAACAACTCTTATGAGTTTTTGCAGAAACTACATAAGTTCTTAATCTTTCAGGAGGATAGCCTTTATTGATCTTCAGAGTTTGAGTGACCTTGTCACTTAGGTTACTGAATCAGTTGGAAGGCGAAACAAGCTTTTGTTGCTAACGTCCTCTGAAACTATTGAGTTATGCAATAGTGAGGTAGCTAACATTAACTGCTAAGTTAAACAGCTCACTTCTTTAACAATAGGCCAAGGTAAGATGATGAATAATTTTATAATTTTTAAACTTGCTAATCGTTCTTCTCAATGTCTGCAAGAATCTTTTGAGTCTCACCGAGAGACCTAAGCTCCTCTACAAGTTGTGGATGACCTAGTCGTCCAACTTGAAGGTTCTGTATCGACATTGGGAGTTGACCACAGCTGCCCATTATCTGTATCACTGAGGTCGAGTTTCTTAAGTGATTTTATTCATCAAGCGCCGATGAGGATGGATACCTTCCACCAGGTCCTGAACAAGTGTGTGAGGTTAAGTATGATCCTGAGCTTCATCTCGAGTAGCCTAAGTGATAGAGTTAGAGGTTGCGAAACCTCTTTTTGTTCTTTCTCTAGCATCTCTTTTATTTTTGAATATTGTTTATCTCATCCTGAGTTTCATCTCGAGTTTCTTAAGTGATTTTATTCATCAAGCGTCGATGAGGATGGATACCTTCCACCAGGTCCTGAACAAGTGTGTGAGGTTAAGTATGATCCTGAGCTTCATCTCGAGTAGCCTAAGTGATAGAGTTAGAGGTTGCGAAACCTCTTTTTGTTCTTTCTCTAGCATCTCTTTTATTTTTGAATATTGTTCTTTTATTTTTGAACGCTTCAAAAGCTTGCTTCCTTTAAACGACTTCATGGATTCAAGGAAGAAAAGACCTACGAAATATGAGAATTTTTATGTACCTTGATAGAAAAAAAAACGTTGAGCAATCGTCGTTAAAAATTTATGCTTCCTGAAAGCAGCTAGGTGACAATTTTTTTGTTGCTTTTTTTTTTTTTATTGCTTTTTAGTTTAGCTTTTTTTTCCTTTTATTGGCCTCTCCTTTGTCTAAAAAAAAAAGGATTATAATATGACATTGCAAGCTTTCTTACCACTACCTGTGCACGTAAACGTTATTAGGGGAGGTTTTCTGTTCCCCAATGTATCATTTTAAGTTGGGGGTAGGGGATGTCTGCGTTCTGGCTGGTGCCCTTGAGCATTTGAGCTCGGGCTATTTGTTTGTGTGCTTATATGCATGTTTGTTCATGTTGTTGGTTCATTATTATGACTAGTCTATGACACACTTTTTTATGATTTTTCTTGTATGACATGATGTTTGAAATGAGTAATCATGACTTTTAGCCCTTTTTATTTTTTTTTCTTTTTCATGCACGCTTAAGTTTTTTGTCTGCGTATATTAGGTTGTGCATACTTAGAATTGTATTACTTAGCTTGTACTTTTGTTGTCACTTCGATAGGTCCCACTGATTAGAGAGTGTCTTGCATGATGGGTTGTAATGTAATAGTGAAGGGGAAAATGATTTATATGCTTACTTTTAAAAAAGAAAAAGATCAGCTAATATATTTGCACTGAAAACAAAATATCATGAAAAAGAAAAAAAAACTTGTAATGTTATGCATGACTAGGGGTAGAAAGAGCTATCTTTACTGTGATTAGTTAGGACACTCGTGAGAAAATAGTGAGTATAGTTCCCTGCAGTGATGTGTGAAAGCTAATGCCCCTAGGTAAAAGAAATGCAAGTTTAGGGTACCCTAGAGTTTACTTTTTGGCACCTCAGTTGACATACTACTAATTTAATTTTTTTTTTTGTTAGTGCATGAGTCATTGTAGGGTTAAAGTAAATTGAGAGATGTTTGATGTCATTCCGGGTTGCTAGAACTTAATTAGAAGGGCTTTGAACTCACTTTTGCATGAATAAGTCTAGAATTAGTTTTAAATTGTGCTTCATTGTATGATTATGAATTGATTTCATTGTTGAGTGCAAATTGAATCATAGAAGACTGGTGAGGTTTGAGTAACGAACCATGCAATTTGAGTGAGCATATAATTTGTATGATTGTGTGTTTTATTCTATCTTGCTCAAAGACGATCAAGAATTAAGTGGGGGGTATTTGATAGCACAAAAAATGTCTATCTTGCTTCGCTTAATTCGGGATTGTTCTTGTATTTGATGTGTTTATTTAGTCTTTTATAGGTTTTGGGCACCTAAGAGATAGAATCGACATTGTTATGAGCCATTCAGGGGTTAATTTGAAGTAATTAGAAGCTAAGAAGAGCAATCAGACTTCAAAGGAACAAAAATGATGAAAATGCCCCTGAGGAACGCCGAGCAACAGTGAAGCAGCACCGTGCCCGATGCATTTTCTAGAGAGCTCGAATTTGGAAAAGTGCTCAACTTAATACCAATGACAAATGCCAGCAGCGTTATCCTTCCTTGAATCTTAATCCTCAATGATGCTGGTGAGAGTGTCAAATATCTCTTCTTCAATTGTAGATATTCTCGTGACATCAGGGAGCATTTATACTAGGTTTGTGCTGATTTTCCCTCCTCTTTGACTGGGCTATTATCAAAACTTATCCAGTTGGAATATATCACCAAAAGAAACACCATCCTGGACCATTTGATGGACATAACTTTGGTGTTTTTGGTTATGAAATGATCATACTTTCCATAATGACGGAAAATCTGCGCTTCAATCGTGGGAGAATATTTTATACCTTGGTGCTCAATGGTTTTCCAAGTCATCTCTCTTTTGTACCTTTGATAATGCTATTATCGCTCTCAATTAGAAAGCTTTTCTCTAGCCTTTCAATACATGTATTCATGAACTACTGATTTCTTCTCCAGCTCGGCATCCTTTCTGTACTGTTCCTTTTTATATATAATATGGTTTTGATTTTTGGAGATATGATGAGGATACTAAGAGTATGTCAACCAAATTGAGATGTCTGGGTACGTCCACCGATCCCATCTACATCTCATATTTATTTTTTTTAAAAAAAACATAATATATCTAACTATAAAGTTCATATGAACAGAGACTCCAAGTAGAATCTGACTTATAACCAAAATACAAGTCTTAATAACAAAAAGGTTCACAAGCATGTACAACTTGTCCTTTTATTTTTGTTTAATGCATGGAAGGATTTAGATCTACCCTTGTTCAGCCTTGTGCAGGGCCATCATTTTTTAGCAACGATGCCATGAATTCATTCAAAACCTGCCACGTACTCAATTCATTAGTCGCTTCTAACCATAAAAGACTATCGTTTATGATCTTTTATCCAATTATTTTAACGAAAAATCTTAAGTTTTTAAACATTTAGGTCTCGTTTTGTAACTATTTTTGTTTTTTATTTTTATTTTTTTGAAAATTAAGCTTATATCATCCATATTTCTTATCATAATTTGCATCTTTCTTAAGTATAATAGTTAAATTCTTAGCCAATTTTCAAAAACAAAAACAACTATTTCAAAGTTACTTTTTTTACTTTTCAATTTCTTTCTTGGTTTTTTAAACTATTGTTAGAAAGTAGATAACAAATGAAGAAATTTAGAGATGGAAGTAGTGTTCATAGGCTTAATTTTGAAAAATAAAAACGAAAAACGAAATAATTATCAAACGGGATGTTAGTTATGAAATTCATAAAATATTCATTTCTTAAATCAAGTGTTTGATGTCATAACATATTCAAAGTTATCTAGAAATGAAAAACCATATGATGTTACTTAATTATTAAGTTGAAAATATATTCCTATTTCTAAATCAATCAAATAGATAAATTTACTTATGAATAAATAATATATGCATTTAAAATATGGGTATCCAGGGTCTTGGTAATTATTTCATTTTTTTATTTTTTTATTTTTAAAAATTAAATCTATAGACATTATTCCTACCTCCAAATTTTTTTCTCTTACTATCTACTTTTTACTAATGGTTTAAAAAATCGAACCAAAATTTAAAAACTAAAAAATCAACTTTTAAAAACTTGCTTTTGCTTTTGGAATTTAGTTAATAATTACATTATACTTAAGAAATATGTAAATCATTGTATGAAATGAAAAGGAAATAGGTTAAATTTTCAAAAACCAAAAACAAAAAACGAAATAATTACTAAACGGGGCCTAAAAAGTAACTTTTAAAAATTTATTTTTGTTTTTGGATTTTGGCTAAAAATTCAACCATTGTACTTAAAGAAAGATACAAATTATTGTAAAATATTGAGAGGAAACAAGCTTAATTTTCAAAAACTACAAACTAATAAACGAAATGATTATTAAACGAGACCTTACTCCTTACTCATTAATATTATCATTGGAAAGGAATGAAATTTCAGAGTTTTGGATAAGACTTTCAAAATTTCAACATAATAAACCATAAAAGAAAATGAAAAAAATCAAATTAAGTTGCTCTTCTTATAATATGATTTAGTGACAATAATAATGAAAGTAACCAATTAAGAAGCTTGCCTGTTCATCTATGGAGAAAGGATCAGTTGTTGGAATTACTTCATCTGCTGTGGACATGTTGTAATTAAACTGGGGGCTTTGGTCTTTCATGAAACCTCCACTAATAGGTTGCTGCAAATAATCAATCTCAAGATTTAATAATAATTATTACTTAAACACATATTTAATCCTACATATATATTTGTATTATATAGTCCTCTCATATGTTATATTATAAAGAAAGCATAGGCAATTAATTATTCAGATTTCATCACTTACTTGATTAGGGGTTGAATTTTGAACATAATTTTGCAAAGGAAAACAAAGAAGAAAATTAAGAAACCAAAATCCCCTTGGCCACCATCCTGACTTTGCAGATGAAACAAACCAATTGCACAATTATACATTGTGTACGATCAATTTTAAAATCAGGGATTTGATATTCTCCCACCATCGATATATATATCACTAATTTTCCTTCAATCTCAATTTAATTATAAGATCATATGCATGAAAAATGAGACAGGAAAAAATTATTTGAGAAATCTATTCAAGCATTCAATTTTCATTAATCTCACATATCTAATCTGGTTAGGTTATAATATTATTTATTTTTATGTGGGCCCAAAAATTACAATTCTAAGCTTTTTAGTTTATTTATAACTTAACCAAAAAAAAAAAAAAATCATGAACAAACTTTTTTTTCAACTTACATTTTTCCAAAGAACGATAGTAATCAAACCACATATTTTCAAAATGAAAATACGTGTTTTTTTTTTTTTTTTTTTTTTTTTAACTATATTTGAGGTGGAAGAACCAAATTTTGAATATAAAAGTTGAAAGCACGAGTTTTATGTCAGTTGAAACTAGACTCATTTGGACAAAAATATATTTTAATATCTCGAATACACAAATACTAAAATATTTTTTTATGTAGTGTCTAAAAAGGTAACTAGTAAAATTACAAGAAATTTGTTACTCAATAAAATATAAAATATCTCTTACCAAATTAAGTCTCTTCATTAAGAATCACCTTTCTAACAAACAATTCACCCCAATTCTTTTTTTTTCTTTTTTCTTTCTTTGGTAAAACACGCTATTTACCTTAATTTTGAAAATACATCTTGAAATTACGCCAACAAAAGCACAAAAGAGTTTAACATGAAATGGAATAGCTAAAGAGGGAAGGTTTGACTCCTCTTAACATACCTTATTATCAAGAGCATGACTTGAATGCCTCACTGTGATTTGAGAATCCCCACCAAGTTTGACATCATTATTATTACACATAAACCCCGAATTGTAACTGTTATGATCACCTCCAAATCCAATACCATATGGACCAAATTGACCATTTCCATCAAATCCATTTGAAGGAATCCCCATCTGAGCCATTGAAATCCCCCCGCCGATCCCGACCGGGAACCCATCGTATCCATTATTGGTAGAGAAGCTTGAACAACCTAGATAAGAATGATCCTCAGGGAGATCCAAATTTGGGAACTGAGCTCCAGGAAAGTTGAAAGCTTGAGCATTGTAATTTTGGTTCATCATTGATAATGGACAACCGGCAAAGTTCGTAATGAAACTTGCCGGGTGCCCTAGACCGTAGTAGGGCGAGAGGTATGCCTCGAAACTCGACGGTTTGGGCTTGGACTGACGGTCACCAATGTTAGGGTTTAATGAACTTTGATGGATTGGAAAAGGAGGGATACTATTAGGGTTTTGAGAAGAATTGAGATTGGAGTTTGTTTTTTGTTGGATTTTTTGTAACAAGAATGAAGCATGTTGGGAGAGGAATTTTGACCATAGCATTTCTTCAGCTGTCTTGTTTGGTGTAATCATGCATCTCTCTGAAACTTTTCTAAGGAAAATTCTATATTTCTGCTTTAAAACAATTAAAACACATAGCTTAAAGCATATAATGTGAAGAAATCAATAGAACATAAAGATGGGATTATTTAATTAAGTTTAATTAAATTCAGAATCTCTCTTCTAGTTGACTGTCAGATTTTTCTTCCCAAATTAAGAGATTAGGTTTTATGAATTTCCCATATTTGCAACATTTTAAAAAAAACTTGACTTATTAGGAAGAAAAACAGCTTTCTCCCTTCATGCATTTTAGACTATCTTAACATATCAAACATCATCAAATTAAGATTTGCATGGATGAGCAATTCTACTTGTATAATTTAGATTTTTTTCCTATTAAACCTAAAATAAAATTACAAGTTTAATTTCTAAACTTCAAATTGTGTATCTTTTAGTCTTTGAATATTAAAAAGTTTCTAACGTTCGTCACTATTTTTTTTTTTATGGTGTCTACTTGTAATTAAGCCTTCTAAATATTTAGTGATTGGAGACATTTCTCTAATTTCTACTCTATATTTTCCTATCCATCAATGAAGTGCCTCTTGAGTTATGTTTTTCAAGAAAAAGAAACCATTAATATTATTTTTAAAAAATTATGGATATAAATAGCTTAGCTAAGATTCCAAATTATGTAAAGAAAATAAAATTAAATCCATAAAATTAAACAATTTAACACATTATATGAATTTAGAATGATAATAAGAAAGAAAAACCTGCAAATGACTAGCAACATTTTCCCTCGTCAAACTAGGCACATTCATGACTTCAAGAATTTTCTTGGGAACAGCTCCTGCACATTTACCAAGTTAAATTAGACAATTACATATATATAAACCCTATTGTATATTTCAGCATGGTTTTGAAATGGTGAAAAATTGTTTTTGTCATATTTAAGATCATTCACAAACGAATATATCTTTGATCGTGATACAAAATGAGTTTAATGTTTTATTTTACACTCTAAATTAAATTGAATTTTCATATCATCAACATTTTGAAAGATCAAAGAGAATAAAATAATGTTATGCATAGTGAGATGGGATGTTCTTACTGTCCAAACCAATGAAATGAACAGCTTGCAAGAATCTATATTGAAGGAAATCTGTCCAAACCACCTTTGCCTTTTTTTTAGTAGAGTTCACTTCCTTTTTACCATTTGCTTTCTCTTGATTCCCTTTTGAACTCTTCTTTATCTTCCTTTCTGATATTACTTCATTTGAAGCCGAGACCGAGTGTGTTTCGAATGCTTGAGATTCGACTCTGCCATCGCTTCGAGTCTCTTCAATAATCAAGCTAGGGTTTGGCTCACTTCTTGATTTGGTGGGTATAGCAAATTGCCAAATGTTTGTTAGGTCATTTTGAGAGAAGGGTTTCACTAAGTAGAGTACAACTCCTTCTTGTATCGCCCTATACATGACGCTTTCTCGATTATCGGTCGAAATCACTGCTTTTTCAAATTTGATATTTGGGTGAATCATTAAAAGAAATGT
Organism: Benincasa hispida; assembly: GCF_027475165.1. Classification (NCBI taxonomy): domain Eukaryota; kingdom Viridiplantae; phylum Streptophyta; class Magnoliopsida; order Cucurbitales; family Cucurbitaceae; genus Benincasa; species Benincasa hispida. The sequence continues at coordinate 84,137,698 of NC_143489.1, read as the reverse complement.
TCATTGAAAATTTAGGTTAATTGAGAATATAATCTTATAAACTATTTCATTCTTAAAGTTGTGAGAAAAAAAAATTCAAATTGACTTACTGATAACAGGAAGCTTGAATTCATCATTGACTCTCTTTGTTAACTCAAAACCATCCATCTTTGACATATAGAGAGCTGTGACAATGAGATCAAAAGATTGTTTTCCGGCCCGAAGGGTGTATAAAGCACAAATCGGGTCGGTAAACAAACCAACTGAAATTTAAAAAATGAAAATTTATTAGAACTAAATAATTCTATATATAATCAGAATATCATTGAATTAATCCAAATGATGCCTTCAAGATTAAAGTAATCTATTGAGGTGTATATATACTAGGGAAAAAAAGACATAGTAAGATTTGGGAATGTGAAGAAAAAATAGTTTATAAATAAATATATCAACATGGAAATGGGGAAATGTAATTGAAGATGTATATTTTCTATATATAAAAAATAAAACACTGATAAATATTATATAATAAATATGTGTTATGGTTATTTCAAAGAGAAAAATTAACTTAATTAAATGCTTGCTAAAAATTGGAAAAAAAGGAATATTATATACATGGTAGCCTGCAATGAGAAAACAATTCCAAATGTAATTGTGAAACCAACTTCATCATCATCTTCATATATATAATAACACTATTTTTTTTTAAAAAAAAAAAATGCATGTTTGAAAGTTAACTTTTAAATCAATTTTCAATCCTAAATTTAAATGGCTATATTTTCTAAAGTGATTTTCTAGCTAGGGTTTGATCAATTATACTTAAAATGCACAAAATTGTATCTATGAAGGAATGGATTTGGGGGAAAAACTTTAAATGAGTAAATTACTCAAAAAAAGGAACTTTGTAGTGTCTTATGATGTAAAGAGATCTAGGAGTTGGATTTCATCCAATCTAAGCAATAATTTTTTCTCCAAAAAGAGATATTTTATTTTTATTAGCTCATCTTTAGATTATAATCACATCGATACTCACACGTGTTTACAATATGTATCGAAAAAGGATAAAAAAAAAAAAAATTTATTTAGAAGATACCGACAAAGATATATCGTTTTAATGATTATCCAAACATAACGTGAGAAAAAGATTTGAAGGTACCAACCCGAGATTCTTGGTTTAGTACACTCAAAATCAATAAAGAAAGCTATAAACAAAGAGAATTAGAGATCAACCCAAATTCTCTCTCTTCTTTCTAAGATTGAAACATTTTTTTCTTATCAAGAAAAAAACATGACAAGACATAAAATAAAAACACAAACAAGAAGAGGAATTTTAAACCTAGTATTTGTTTTTTATTTTATTTATTTTTTTTTTTTTACCTTGATAATTCAAAGCTTTGAGCAAATTTGAGAGAACAGCAAGAGAAATAGCATCATCATCAACAACCATAACATGAATTGTGACAGGAGGAAATGCAATAATGTTATTGGAAGCTTCAACTTGTTGCTGACAATCCATGGTTGTGTTCTCTAGAGATCAGAGCTTTTCTGAAAAACCTATAATGTTCTTTTTTGTTTTTGGGAAAATTCCTTTGAGTTTCAGTTTCTGAACAAGATAAATAGATCAGAGCACAAAGGAAGGGAGACTAAAAGAGAGAGAAAGTGAAAGAGAGTGAAAATAGAAATTAAAAATAAATTAAAAAGAAAAACAAATTTGAACCATTTTGAAAAATGGTAATAAATTGTGGCAAAATCTAGATTAAAAAAATGAAATTGAATGCAAATTAACAAAGCTTTAAGAGGTTCCTAAATTGTTAATCTAAATGTATATGATCTTTCATCACTAAATAAATTAAATTAATCCATTCAATTTTTCATATCTCTTGGGAAAATATGTGTATTACAGATTTTATTTATAAATTTAAAATGATTATTGAACTTCATTATCTTGTTCCTTTTTTAGGATAAATATATATTACTATTGTACAATTATATTAAATTGAAGATAACATTTTTATTTTTTGTTCATGCTATTTCCAATCCCACTGTTTTGGTATAATTTCTTTACATTTTAATGAGCATAATTGTATTACTACCTTGACAACTCTGAATTTAGTGTCTAAAATGCAAGTCTTACCATCTTTATATCATGACAATTTTTATGGGAAAATAAGTATTAAAAGAGGTGTATTTTAAACTCAAATTAATAAATAAATATTAAAAAAAAAATGAAGTTATACCAATCTAATGACTTTCTTTCAGCTATAGTAGAGAATTGAGTGACCTAACAATGGATATGAAAATATTATAATTTATAATATATAATATCATTTTGTTCCCTTCCATCTAATTAGCTATTTTTTTTTAGTATAAATTTTCTCTCGAAAACTTCTGTTATCAAATCCTTGTGATGATTAATTAGACAATGAGCAATAAAATATATGGTTAAATTAAAATTTTACTTCTGAAGAAAGTTAAAATTTAGTCCCATTTAAAAATTAGAATTTATCTTTACAAAGTTTGATTAGTTGAAATTTTAATTTCTAAAATCATAGGACTAAATGTGTAATTTAATTTAAAAGAAAATAAAACCTTTGATCTATATAGGACATGGATAAAAACACATGGGTTTCTTATTTCCTTTTCAGAAAGAGATGCAATGTGGATCAATAGATGTCTCAGAATACCTCAACTAGGTTAACACATTGGTAGCGTTCTTATCATGTCTACTAATTGATCTTGTTTCTCAAACATTCTTCTTTTACAATTATCTTTTAACTAAATTCATGAATTACGAGTTAAATTGAAAGGTCATTTTGAATCCACAAATAAAATAAAGTTATTTTACGAATCCAACAATTAAGAAAAAAAAAAGGTAATATTTAGGTCTCCTCTCTTGTTTTTTTTTTTTTTTTTTTTCTTTTCTTCTTCTTCTTCTTTTTTATTTTATTTTATTTTTATTTTTGAAGGTTAAGAACTAAGTTTAGAGAAAAAAAGAATTGATCTCTTGGATTTTCTTGTTTTTGGATTTTCACAATGTCATCAATGATCAAACACACTTTCATTAATAGGTAAGCAATGATGAAATAAAAAAAAGAAAACTAGGGGCTATTTTGATTGACTTTCTAAGTGTAAAAAAGTAATTTTAAATACTTACAAATCAATTCAAACAAACCCTAAAAGTGGTATAAACAATTTAACTTCTTCTTGAAACAAAAAAAAAAAAAAAAAATTAACAATAAGAATAACAGTTAATACTAAACAAGGTGCTTAACAAACTTTATCAAACATTTAAATTTTGGTGTATACACATACTAACATGAACACATCAAATAACATAAAAGAAAAACACACGCATATTCTTTTTTCTTAAAAAAAATATTATGAAAATTTATTTAATCGGTAACCTTAGCAAAATTAAACTAATTAAAACATTCTTATCGATTTTAAATTTTAGATACGGACCTCTAATCTATTGGTCGATAATATGTGTCCTGACTAACTAAACTATGTTTAAGTCCGTGAAACCTTTCTTCCCACTACTCTTAAACCAAGAAGAAATCAATGTGCCATGGAATCAAATTTAAATTTTTTTTTTTTTTTTAAAAAAAAAAGGTTATATGAGAGTTAGTGTAATGTTAAATCCAACGAGCAACCATAAATGAATGTTATAAGCGTTATGAAAAGATGATCTCACTATTCTTACAAAGAAACAACCATTGCTCTGCACCACAGCCTCAGTAAAAGCTACTTGTGCTTCATGCAAATAGCCAGTTTGGACAAAGACAAGATTTTACAACCAGACAAAGACTTTCTCATTTGCTAATACCAAGAAAATTACATATAATTAAGCTAAGGTTTTAGACCAAAAAAGATAAAACCTACGGTTGTAAATAAGCCAGAAATTAATTATAGAAAAATTAGAGGGTTGAAAAAGAAAGAGTGATTAAAGTTAGGATTCCCTCCCATTTGTCTTAATATAGTAATAATTATGACATAATAAACAAGCAAAATAGAGAAATTAGCTCTCTTTCCTTGGTTGGAATGCCTTGAATTTATTATCTCACACTCTAAATGACCAAGCACGGATTTTGCTGATATTCTCTTCTACTAATAAAATTACTTTTTTCTTTGTCCGTGCACGTAGCTAACATCCCATTAATAAAATGTGTAAATCTCCGTATCGATTTCTTCTTATGATTTATTCTTTACGGGTTGATTTCGTTTATTTCAGAACACTTTTTTTTTTCTTTTATGAGAAAGTGATAAGAGAGAAAAAATTGTTTGTAGTTGGAAATTAATCTGTGGTCTTGTTTTCTTTTTTCTTTTCTTCCATGCAATGGTTGAGATGATTTCAATGTCGTTTTGTGTCTTTGAGTTGAGAAAATTGCGTTTGAAGTGACACAGATTCCACTGGCGTTCATGTTGATCGAAAGATATGCGTTTTATCTTTGATTGGAAGGTTCAAGAGAATTAGACTGAGAGAATGAGACAAACATTTTACCCTAAAATAAGAGAATATTTTTTGAAACTGACTTAGGGATTCACAATATTACGTTTAGTCTCACACACCAGCTCAAAATGAGAACATCGTGATACAACCTCAGTGTTAGAGTGTCAATTTAATAATATTAAATTTATTCTTAATCACATCTAACAATTTAAATTGATTTTGAGTCAATTGGTGATTTGACATGATATCATAGTAAAATATCCTAATAAGTTTGAACCCTTATTATGAAGTCATTCCCCTCCTAATTAAATATTGAATTTCACTTATCGGGTCTTCAACAAATTTTCAAGCTTACAAGTGAGAGAATGTAACCATAACATATCAATTGGGATTCGGCACAACGATCTTTTTATTAGTCTAACAATATGTGAGATTGAAGATACAGATCTTTTAACATTTTGATTGAGCAAGGTCTATTTGAGGAGAGAATTGTTTGGGAGTGACTAGCACCCGTTATCTCATTATGATCAATGATTAGGCTATGTTTACCGATTCATAATGAAAATTGGTATAATCGGAATGAAATTCTATCGGTATGTCAATCTTAATGGATTACAAGCGCAAATATAATTGGATTTATTTTTATCACATTTAATGAGAATTATGAATTTATCACATTTATTGTTACAATTATCATTATTGTTATTATTTAAAGTCAAACGGTAATAATAACATAACCGTAACAATAATTGTGACATTTTCATACTTTTCATATTGTAATAGTAACAATATCGATACCAACTAGTAGATCCCATCTAATTTTAGAATCCAATCAGGTTGATCAACCTTTTACACCTCAATTGGATTGCATTATCTGATTATAGACTTGAAAGTGGACCCCACATTTCATTACAATTATGTAACACATGTAACAACAAAAAATGTAATCAAATGGAGTAACTTTTCGAACTATCATAATGAAATTGGTATCGCTCGATAAATGTGGCCTAAGCTGATCTAGAGAAGCTTATGAAGGATTTTAACCTTGTTGAAATTTACATTGCTAATTATCACTTGTTTACGTGATTAAATGTCATATTTGAACTCTCCTCACCATGGGAAGATTTTGCGGGGTAAAAGCGTAAAATTTAGAAGTTTTTTAGGGTTGAAGAATGTTAGAATGAATTGCATCGAAGTTTTTTGTGGTTATGAACATTCCAAAATGGTTTTCTCTTCAAAACCTACATAAATAAGAAAATTTTCTCCAAAAATTAAAAAAATGTTGCCCTCATAAAAGAAAACAAGAATTACAAGAAGCTTCAAAAGAAAAAAACAATATACATTTCATATATAAAAAATCTGAATATTTGAATTTTCTATAAAATAAACCAGGGTATATTTGATAAGTGCATAAATAAAGACAATAATACAATATAACGTCTTATATACCGAACAATATATATGCGATATATATTTATAATTTTATTATATACGTAAACATGCAAAAAAAAAAAAAAAAAAAAAAGAAATAATGATACGTGTAGTGTATATTTGCACTTTTCTATAGATCTCAATCGAAAGATGATTGACTTTCATCGAGGAATAAATTAAACAGAATCTCCAAAATGAAGAAGACGTTAGTTTGAAATATTCCCCATTGAATGAATATCAACCAAAATTAATAAATAACAAAAACAAAGTTAAAATTTAAAAATGATGTTAATAAGGAAACAATTTAATATTTTAAAAATTTATAATGAGAGATAATGTAATTAATGATATTTTTTAAAAATTTTATTATATAATTAATCGTAAATTCATAAATGATATATTCTTTTTCATTTTGATCTCTTAGAAATTAGAAGATGAGAGATAATCTATCAAAAGGTTAAAATGTCCCGGGATGTTACTAAAATCTGGAGTTATGAAATGTTAGGAAATTCTTGGTTATTTATGAAATATTAATTATGTAATAGATTAATTCCCAAAATTTTATTTTCTAAAAAGAAGAATTCAATAATGTCCTAATAAAGTAGGAAATCGATTCATTTTGTAGTTTTGGACCCAACTGAGCTTCTCTTTTTTCCTTTTCTAGCCAACTTTTCATTTTTCATCTATTATTTTAATGCACTTTTAGGATTAAAGAATGCAGGGACCAATCATGTGATAGCAATAAGACACCTCAGCAGCATCTCACCACATCATCAGTCCAACAAAGCAGTGGAGAACATTTAAAAGGAAAAGGAAAAGTTATTTAACCAATCAGTCCATCCATTCCTTCGAGCCAGTGATCATGTGACACGTAGGAGGCTGCGTAATTATATTGATATTTCTTATTCTTTTATTATCAAGTGTATAGCAAAAAACTCTAAGCGTAATATTCTAATCCCATATAAAAAGGGCTGCCTTCTGTACAAAAGATATATAGAAAATATAAAAGGATTTTGGCTGCTGCACCTCGATTTCTTCTTCTTCTCTATATTCAAACTTGGTATCAGAGCCTCACTAATGGCCAACACCGCTCGATCAATCAATGGGATCGAGTCTACAAAGTGCAGCACACCACCCCTAAATCAACTTCTAAACCAAATTACCAGCATCAAGCTTGAGAGGGGCAACTTCATGCTTTGGAAGACATTGGCTCTTCTGATCCTTCGAGGATATCGACTAGAAGGTCATCTATCAGGTACGCAAATTTTCCCTCCCATGTTTGTTTCTCTCCCAACAGAAGGAGCATCGGTTCACGAAGCACCAGCCGTGTCACTGATCCTTCGGGCAGTTCTTCCAGATCCACAGATGAGCAATCGCTGAATCCACTCTATGAAGCATGGGTTACAGCAGATCAATTGTTACTTGGTTGGCTTTACAATTCCATGGCACCAGAGGTAGCAGTCCAACTAATGGGATTCGAGAATGCCAAGTCATTGTGGGATGCCATCCATTCTCTGTTTGGTGTCCAATCAAGAGCCGAAGAGGTTACCTCCGACGGGTATTCCAGCAAACGTGAAAGGGAAACTCATCTATGTCTGAATACCTTAAGCTGGTGAAGCTCCATTCTGACAATTTAGCTCAAGCGGGCAGTCCGATAACCTCTCGAAACTTAATTTCACAAGTTCTACTTGGTTTAGATGAAGAGTATAATCCTGTAGTAGTGTCATTCAAAGTATGCCTGATATATCCTGGTTGGATATGCAATCAGAGCTATTATCGTTTGAAAAGCGACTTGAGCATAAAATTCTGCAAAAACATTTGCTAGTTCTATAGGAAATCCTTCTATAAATGTGATGTTTGGCAGGGGTAGTGGTCAGTCCAAGTCCAGCATTCATGGTGCTAGTCAAGGCAGTGTGAAATTTCAGCAAATCAATTCTAAACCAAACTACTCCAACAATGGCAGTGGTACTCGAGGCAGAGGCAGGGGCCGAGGAAATTGCCCAACATGCCAAGTATGCTCCAAATATGGACATTCAACGGATGTATGTTACCAGAGGTTCAATCGTGAATTTGTGCCTCATACCAGTCAGCCTAAGGGTCCTGGACAGTAGCACCATTAATCCACCAACAGCAACAATCCCGCCCTCATGACTTCATACTCGACCAATCCTTTCCTTGCAACACTTGAAAATCCAAATGATGTCAACTGGTATGCAGATAGTGGTTCTACAAACCATGTAACAGCTGACCCCACACACATTGCCAATCCATCTGAATACACAGGTAATAATCTAGTGACAGTTGGTAATGGTGAACAGTTAAGTATAACTGCTGTAGGAAATTCAAGTCTAAAATCAGGACAGTACGTACTTAGTTTAGAAGATGCCTTTTATGTACCATCAATTGCAAAAAAATTAGTAAGCATCTCTAAACTAACCAAAGACAATAACATTTTTGTGGAATTTCATGGTTCTTGATGCTGGATAAAGAACAAATGTACAGGCAATACTCTAGTGAAAGGAACGCTTAAAGATGGTCTCTATCAACTTGGGGAGATGACAATTCAACCGCTTGACGTTTCAAGACCTAGAAGATCATAAGATACCAGATCATTGGACAAAAATAATGACTCCAAAGTTCTTCAGCTGTCAAACATCAATGTTAATGTTGTTGGGTCGACTGATCTGTGGCACAAAAGATTAGGTCATCCCTCCCCAAAAATTTTGAAAAGTATACTACAACAGTGTAACCAATCTGTCAAACTTAATGAAAAGAAGTTGTTTTGTGATTCATGTCAACTGAGCAAGTCCCATTCTCTTCCCTTTCCTTTGTCTGATTCTAGAGCTAAGCACAAGTTTGAACTCATCCACTCTGATGTTTAGGGACCAGCCCCATTACAGTCTACAGCTGGTTTTAGATACTATATAGCATTTTTAGATGACTACAGTCGCTTTCTATGGACTTACCCACTTAAACAAAAATCAGATGCACTGGCAACCTTCAATCACTTTATTCAGACAGTTAAAATTCAATTTGATACTACAATAAAGGTGTTTCATTCAGACAATGGTACTGAGTTTACAAAAATACATCAGTTATATGCTTCCCTTGGCATTGCAAGCAGGTATTCTTGCCCTTATACTTCAACTAAGAATGGAAGAGTGGAAAGGAAACATAGATACTTGGTTGAAATGGGACTTACCCTACTTCCTCAAGCCTCCATGCCGTATCAATATTGGTGGGATGCGTTTACAACTACTAACATTTTAATAAATGGTTTTCCCACCCCTTTGTTGCAAGGTCATTCACGAACAAAAATATTATTCAACCGGGTACTTGATATCACCAAGCTGCGAACATTTGGCTGTGCTTGTTTTCCATGCATCAGACCGTATCAGCAACATAAATTTCAGTATACCTCTGAGAAGTGTGTGTATCTAGGCCCAAGCATACTTCACAAAGGCTATCGGTGCCTATCCAAGTCAAGTAAAGTGTACATCTTCGGAATGTTGTGTTTAATGAGACTGAATTTCCTTTTTCTATTGGCTTTCAGGTAAATTCTGCTTCTTCACATATCAAAACAGCTTTACCAACTATTCACATTTCACCTTCTAGCTTCCCTGATTTACTATAAACAACCTCTACCATCAAACCCAGCTCAAATGTGCCTTTCACTGCTCCAAATCAACCTATTTCACCAAACTCTACACATAATCCCTCTTGTCAAGCCACAACTTCCACTAGTATACCAAATACCCCACAACCAGACAGTTCTATACCTTCTCCTTCCCACAATACTCCCTCTGTACAGCCAATACATCAACTTCTATAAGAATTGCTCCTACTCAGACAGAGCAAACCACTCAAGTCCAAACATCATAGCCCACCCCGTGACCAATACTTATCCACAGCAACCAGCCCCTATCCACCCAACATATCTAATGATTACTCGAGCAAAAGCTGGAATTTTTAAGCCTAAAATACTACTTACAACCAAGACTGATTAGACAACTATCGAGCCAACACGAGTCACAGAAGCACTTAAAACACTTCAGTGGAGGGTTGTTATGGATGCTGAATACAAGGCACTTGTTCAAAAACAGACATGGCAACTAGTACCACCTTCTGCTTCTTACAATGTTTTGGGACATAAGTGGATATTCAGATTGAAAAAACATCCTGATGGTTCCATTGATAGATACAAAGCTCGGTTGGTTGCAAACGGTTTTCATCAGCATCAAGGAATTGATTTCTTTGAAACGTTCAGTCCGGTTGTTAAGGCATCCACAATCAGAGTAGTATTCAGTATAGTAGTGTTAAGAGGATGAGAGATTCACCAACTTGATTTCAACAACGCCTTTCTAAATTGCAATCTCCAAGAAGAAGTCTACAAGAAACAACCAAGTGGGTATGTTAATGATAATCATCCAAACTATGTGTGTAGGTTAAACAAAGCCATATATGGCTTAAAACAGGCCCCTTGGTCGTGGAGCAACACGCTTGGCAGTGCATTAGTTGAGTGGAGATTCACAGCTTCCAAGGCCGACAACTCTCTATATATCCTTCACACAAGTGAAACAACCATTTTTCTACTCATATATGTTGATGATCTGATAATTACAGGAAATAATACTCAAGTTGTATCTCGCCTCATTCAACTGTTTGACAGTTGCTTTGCATTAAAAGATCTAGGTCGTTTAACATACTTCTTGGGAATCCAGGTGCACTATCTACAATCTGGGTTCATACTCAATCAAGCAAAGTATGTGGAAGACTTATTACATAAACTTGAACTCACAGATCTCAAGCCTGTCACTTCACCGTGCCTAGTAGGTAAACATCTGTCTGTCAATGATGGTCAACTGCTATCTGATCCATTTCTGTTTAGGAGTACTATAGGTGCACTTCAATACTTGACAAACACTAGACCCGATATAGCTTATATAGTATATCATCTCAGTCAGTTTCTTAAAGTACCCACTGATATACATTGGCAAGCAACCAAAAGAATACTACGGTATGTTAGTGCTACTCGACATTATGGGATCTTGTTTCAACCTAGCACTGATTTGCAGCTCACAGCCTATTCGGATGCTGATTGGGCTTCAAATATTGATGATAGGAAATCTATTACTGCTTACTGTGTGTATGTTGGTAACAACCTTGTTTCTTGGTCTTCTAAAAAGCAAATAGCAGTTGCTAGGTCCAGCACCGAGTCTGAGTACTGTGCAGTAGCTCACACCACAGCAGAGATCATTTGGCTCAAACAACTACTTGCTGAATTACATGTTCAACAGCCCTAAAAGCCGATTCTATGGTGTGATAACATCAGTGCTGGGGCTCTAGCGTCCAATCCTTGTTTCATGCTCGAACAAAACACATAGAACTTAATGTTCATTTTGTACGTGATCAAGTTGTCAATAGTCAACTCGAAGTTAGGTATATTCCCTCCTCTAATCAGATTGCTGATTGCTTAACGAAACCATTGACACAGTCACAATTTCAAATACTCAGAAGTAAACTATGTGTTGTAGAACTACCCATGAGTTTGAGAGGGGATGTTAGGATTAAAGAATGCAGGGACCAATCATGTGACAGCAATAAGGCACCTCAGCAGCATCTCATCACATCATCAATCCAACAAAGCAGTGGAACACATTTAAAAGGAAAAGAAAAAGTTATTTAACCAACCAGTCCATCCATTCCTTCGACCAGTGATCATGTGACATGTAGGAAGCTGTGTAATTATATTGTTATTTCTTATTCTTTCATTATCAAGTGTATAGCATAAAACCCTAAGGGTAATATTCTGATCCCATATAAAAAAGGCTGCCTTCTATACAAAAGATATACAGAAAATATAAAAGGATTTTGGCTGCTGCACCTCGATTTCTTCTTCTTCTCTGTATTCAAACTTACACCTAAGTCCATGCTTCATCCTAGCTAGGGATGTGCAAAGGAAGTCCGAAAATAAATTCAATTGCTTCGTAAATAGGTCAACAAGTTGCTATGAGGAAGTGACAAAGGAATAGAGATGAATCCTGTTTTAAACTTGTTTCTTACTATTTGGTAATTAATATCAATATATTGTCCTTTCATGTAAAACAGAGTTGAAGGCCATATAAATTGTAGCCTTGTTGTCACAAAAGAGTTGTACTGGAAGAGAGTAGTTGTCACATCTCATCCCAAATCACCCTACCCAAACTTGGGACGAGATGTGACAACAATAAACCTTGAGCGTGCAATAGAGCCTACCGTCAAACTTTCATTTTAACTTGATAGTTAACTTGAATTAAATATATTGCTTGTCAACACTTGCACAACCATGATCTTATTAAAACTTTATGCTCGACTATATGTAGCAACAAACTGATGAGTCGGATGGCAGTTTCTGATGCGTTAATTTCTATTGAAACTCAAGAGCAACCTGGTGGGAGAAAAACAATGTGATCAATTTGAGCTAAAAATGCCCAATGAGTGGTGAATTTTATAGGAAAATAACTTGAGAAAACTATATAATTATACTACTTAGAAATTCAAGTTCTGTCTATAGATATGCATCATGAATAATTAGAAATCTGAAAACTAGATATGCATCATGAATAATTAGAAATCTGAAAACTATCTCATAAATAAAATCATAAACATTCTCTTGCACTTATAAACATGAACTTAAATAAAATTTCACCAAACCTATACCCAAACGTGGTCATACTATATACAGAGGAACTCAACATATATAGCAGAGAAACATAGTCATACTATACATCAAACAAGCTCTAGATACATAGCAAAGCAAATGTGGTCATACTTCTCACTGAGCAAGCTCAAGGTAAACAGTAGAGAAAATATGGTCATACTATACATCGAGTAATCTCAAGATGCATAGCAGAGCAAACATGGTTATATGTACATGCAGAGCAGCCTCCAAAAGGCAAAGCACCCGACACGCGGTCTAAAGCCTGTGTATTTGTCAAAGTGGGTCCTAGAGACCTTATGTATATCATGACTACACTACGAAATACATTCACATGGATGCAGTGGAAAATCACCATGGATACATTGAGCTAGTGTATATATGCAAACCACTTCAAATATAAAACATAAATCATTCTAAAAACAGGCTTTACTTGAAAATATTGATAATATTTTCTAAAATCATAATATATGTTTTCGAAATCATTTGTAAACATAAAATTACAAAATTCATAAATATTTTCTGGAAATCACTTGGTAATTCATGTAAACCATACACATAATCATAAATTACCATAAAGTTCATAATATTTAGCTAAATAAGAAAACATTTGAAAAATAAACCACTCACCAAACTTTTCGAGTGTTAAATGAAATCCTAAACCATTTTGATCTCTATTTATCCTGAAATATTAATTTCATCAACATGTAGATAGTTACTTATTTGATCAAACCAAATTTAATAATTTAACCAAGGTTCATTCATTTATACTTTGCAACTTCTTTTCTAATTAAATCTTGAATTTATTGACTCAACCTGTAACGACCCTGACTTAAGTTAGGCCGTTACTAAATACATGCATGCATGGAACTCAAAACAACACTCGGTTATGGCGAAATAAATGCTAATTAAATAAGGTAAGTTCAAAAGACTTTCATTAAGTTCAAATACTAAAACAATAGTAGGGTACCCATAAATCATAAAGAATAATAAATAAGTCTGAAAAACAATTCTTAATTGTAAGTTTTAAACATCAAAACTAAAAGTTAAGAGAAACATGAAAAGAACTTTAAATCTCATGATGCGAAAGCGTAAAAACTAGTCCCAGCGGCTCGATCACGAATTCTGCTTGTCCATTGCCGGTGCATCTCTATCCTTACCTAAAACAACAACGTGAGAAAGAATTAGTATAAAATACTCAGTAAGTAACCCCACTACTGGGGTCAGGTTGGGCATCTATGTTCTCTAGATAGTCGCCTCTGGTGAAACATATAAACTGCTCTAGTCCTCATGGGACACATATACACATGAAACAAGAAGGAGATTGAGTCCTATCCCACTGTAGTTAAGTATGGCCACTACCTCTGGTGAATCCCGAAGGAGACACAAACTGGTGAATCCCGAAGAAAACACAAACTGGTGAATCTCGAAGGAAACACAAAATCTAATGGGCATCTAACTAATCAGTAAAGACATTTGCACAGTCTCAATAACATAATCATCACTGTACGAATCTATGACATATATATAAACCTCAACATCATGGCTCTACAACATACACATATACCTCAATATCATGGTTCTAAAACATACATGTATACCTCAACATCATTAGATCAAATACAACCATTGAAGCACATACCATCTCATACTAGCATTCAAGTGTCTTTGTACATAAATAAATAATTCGGATCTCGTAACAGAACATACTTTAATCATGTTATACTATCAATCTTTCATGTTGTCATTCTACCATAATCTTCATTGAACATGCTAGCATACATCTAATGCCTGGCCCGTGGGCAGTTCCAGTAGTAAGATTACTTACCTTGATATTAGGTCGAACCAAAAAGCAATTGAATCTTTGTGAAATTCTTGAATCCTTAATCAAGTCTAAATATAAACCAAGCTTTAAAATTAATAGTTAAGGCCAAATTCCAAACACCCAAATATTACAAAATATTTCCAAATAACCTTACCTAAGGTGTGGTCCAATTCGAATTCACCTTCCAAACCTCCAATTTTAAGCCCAAATAATTAGCAAACCAAACTCTTCTTCATCTTGAATGAAATTCTTAAATCAACCCCCTAATCATAATTTGAAATTAGGCTTACATGATTAAAGCTTGAATCAAATACATACTTTACTATTAATGTCTCAAATAAATTATCCATATGTAGTTTCGTCAAAAAAATCACTTTTAAATGACTTTACCAAAATTTCTCAACAACCAAAATTAATCCACAAGAGGGTCATCAAAGCATAAAACTTACCAAAACTCACTAAAATAAACTTCAACTTTACTGAACAACACCTCAATACCTTCACAAACTTGAATCCAAAGTTGAAACACAATGGGTATCAACCAATTGATGCAAAAAATAAATGAGTATTCAAGAATCAACCGAAAACAAACCAAACGGCAAAAATATTACCCAAATCGACAGATCAAGTGACGAAAAAAGTGAACGACGCTTGAGCAGTGGTGGACGGAGGTCATGAAGAAGAAACTGAAGCGGCGGCTTTGGGCGGCGTCAGACGGGCTCACGAACGTGAGGAAGAATAGGGGGGTGGGGTTTGACTTTTTATTAAAAAAAAAAAAAAACAATAATAATAATAATAATAAAAGGAAAGAAATATAATTACATTTAATTCCTTTCCGTTTTATTCTATTAAATTCCTTTCCGTTTATGCAGAAGAATGGCTTTAATAAAAGCTCCTATGATAGCTGTGTTTACATAAACACTAATACCTATACTCATCCTATCTATTTGTTACTCTATGTGGATGACATGCTATTATCAGAAGCAACTATGAAAGAGTTAAATAAAGTCAAAGATCTACTCAAGTCAGAATTTGAAATGAAAGACATGGGCAATGCAAAGAGAATTCTAGGCATTGATATAATCAGAAACAAAAAATCAAGTATTCTTAGCATTGATCAGTCACAATATTATCAGAAATTGCTTAAGAAGTATCATATGACAGAGGCTAAATTAGTATCTACTTCTATTGCTAACAATTTCAATCTCTCAACAGAGAATTCACCTAAAGAATCTGACATTGAACATTAGAAGGTAATGTCAACTGTCCCCTATTCCCAAGTTGTGGGATGCCTAATGTATCTAATGGTGTCTACAAGGCCGGATATTGCCTATGCTACAAGTCTAGTGAGTAGATATATGCCTAATCTAGGTAAAAGGCACTGATAGGCAACTAAGTGGATAATAAGGTACCTTAAGGGTACTTCAAGTGCTAAATTAATGTACCAATAGCTTCCAGACAAAGAACCAGAGCTGATTCGGTATGTTGACTTTGACTATACTAGAGATTTAGACAAGAGAAGATCCTTATCATGTTATATCTTCCTATATGGAAGGTGTATTCTAAGCTGGAAGGCTGCATTGCAATCAGTAGTAGCCCTTTCTACTACTAAGGCAGAGTTTATTGCTCTTTCAAAAGCAGTAAAAGAAGGTTTATGGCTAAAGGGTCTCCTATGTGATTTCGGGATCAAACAAAATACAGTAAAAATTTTTGTGACAATCATAACACCATACATTTATCAAAGCATCCAGAGTATCACAACAGAACTAAACATATAGATTTAAATATCATTTCATTCGAGAACAGATTGAAGCAAAGCAAGTAGAAGTTTGAAAGTACATACCTCAGAGAATGCCTCTGACATGTTGACAAAGACTGTCACTTAGCTCAAACTTCAGAAATGCCTTGATATTATAGGGTTTGATCTGAAAGATAAAGGTTAAAGAAGAAGAGAATCAGTTCAGAGAAGCTGAAGAAACACTTAAAGTTTCTTTCAAGGTGGAGATTGTTATTACAAATAATGAAAACAACTTCAAGGTTGTTAAAAATTAGTTACATACAAGTTGTCTTTATATACTTTTGTATTTTCTTGTACAAGTAAGAGAGTGAAAAAAATACAAAGAGATCAAGATAGCAAATCAGACTTATCTTGTAATAGTTCTTTTGTAACTTCCATATAAAAAATCATCAGGTTCTCCATGGACGTAGGCTACCTTTGGCCGAACCACATAAAACCTTTGTGTTCTTCTTCTTCCTTGATCTTCTTTACTTTATCGTGTACCTTTTTTACACCGATCGTGTACCTCGACACTCCTATCGTGTAGACTCCCTCTCGGCCTTGAACCCCATCGTCTAGACGATCTTCAGTAAAACCTTCATCATTTAAACGAATATTGCCTTATCGTCTAGACGAATTGCTGCCTTACCTCAATCGACTAGGCGATACTTGCCTTCATCACCCAGACGATATGGCAGCATCTCTCTCAGGTTCTCCCTTTCTTTTCTCTCGGTTTTCTTTCTGTAACAAAGAAAAGAAAGAATAGTCATTGAAGTGTCTACAATCCTCAAAGTGCTTGAAACTAATCTCGACCATCAAAGTATAGGGTGAAGATTATTCTTCACACGGATTGTGCTTTTAGCACAACATTTTTAGTTTAGTGCTTTCCATCGGTGGTTTATAGTTTTTCACATTCGGACCAGGCTTCCATTAAGCCCAAAATTAACTTTGTTTTCAAGTTTACAGTGATATCTCATAGCTCATTAAACCTATCAAGCCCAACATTATCATCATCATCATCATCATCATCATCATCATCATCATCATCATCATCATCATTATTATTATCATCATCATCATCATTATGATCATCATCATCATCATCATCATCATCATCATCATCATCATCATCATCATTATTATAATAACTTGTGAAAAACCAATTGGCTTCTGACCTTGAAGAATGGAAGTTATCCACGTAAGTTCTGATATAGTAGCGGTCATGCTTCGATATTTTTCTTCTGTGTATGACTTAGAAACGGTTGCTTGTATCTTTGTTTTCCATGAAATTAATGATCTACCAAGTAGAATACAATACCATGTTAAGGACTTTGTTGAATATGGACAAGTAGCCCAGTAGTATTGTAAAAGGCTTTGATATTTATGTTAGAATTTGTAGGATCACAAAAGGCTTTGAGATATAAACATTCCTGAGATAGATCTTACTATTTTGAAGCCAAGAAAGTATTTGGCCAGTCTCAAATATTTGACAGGAAAAGCCTTAGTTAGGAACTATTTGAACTTGTTAATTTCTTCAACTGAATTCTCAGTTTTAAAAAGATCATCTACAAACACCAAGAGGTAAAGTTGTATGCCATCAGCATGTTTTGCAAAAAGGCAATTGTCATTGATAGCAACGATAATGTGCTATCTTGATCTGCTTAATTCAAGATTGTTCTTGTATTTTACTGGTTTAATTGGCTATTTTGTAGGTTTCAAGAACTTAAGGGTAGATCTGGGCGTTAGTAACAAAATGAAGCTAAAACAGGCCAAAACGGAGTTTAATTGCATCAACTAAGAAAAGAAGGCCAGACTTACTAAAATGCCTCTAGACTAGCATAACTACAATCTACCAAGTGTAACATTACATTAAAAGATAGATTCAACATAACAGATGCATCTTAGCAATGTTGGGTTTACCCTCCAACTTTACGCTGAAGACCCGAGAACTGCTTTTCTTGCAGCGTAACAATGCTTAATCCTAGCATAATTATGCTGCGATGATAGATGGAAGAAAATGCATGCCTGATCATTGAGTAGTGTAATATTTAGCATAATTACCCTACATCTTTACACTACAATAAGAGCGTTGCAATGTTGCATTCAGCATTACAATGCTCTACCACTTTTATAAATAAGATTTTTGTTGAATTAGTCAGAGTTTTGCCAACCAGCCAACCTCCACATGATTCCTCTCATCTTTTCTCCTTTTTACGTTCAGTAGGAAGTATCAAAATGATTCCTTGGCGTTTATCCTGAATATTATGGGTTAAGGTATTCGTTTCTATCTTGGATTTAGGATTTTTCTTCATATTTGATGTATTTGTGAGTTTTTGAACTAGTTTATTGCAATTGTCAGATTCAATTCTATTCTTGAATGTTTATGATTATATTATTGTACGCTTGGGACTTTCATAATTATCCCTTTTGATTGATATTTGATATGTGGCATTTAATCTTATGTTAATCAAATAGAAGCAATAGGTTAGGTTAGCTTGCAAATCATTTAGATGAGTATTGTTCTAATCAACCTAGAATCGAATCAACCGAATATTTAATTAAGTCTACTCGTGTTAGATATTCAACCTAACGTTGCCCTAGATTCTAATGTAATAAGGCCAATTTGAATTTGCACAATGTTCATCGATTTAAATTGGGCTAATTAATTAATTAGGTCAAATAAACTGGTTGTTCTAATTAATTTTGTTAGGGATAAACAATTGTTTAACTCTAGTAATGAGAATTCTAAGATCGAATGCATCGAATAGAAGAATTCCATAATAACTCAAGCTAGCCTTTCTTAAATTTAATTTCATCACTTTATTTTATTTTATGCATTTAAATTTATTTGCAACAAATAATTTCACAAAACCCTTTTTTGGTTACCCTCGATCTTTAAATCGTTTAATTGACAATTCTAGAGCTCCTTGTATTCGACCCAGTCTTGCCACTAAGACTAATAGTTTGTTGTGGTGAATATAGTTAAATTATTTGGTCCGAATTTGGATAAAAAAATCCACTCCGACCAAATTGGAGGTGTTTCTGAGGAACCAAGATATTTCTCCCTTAAAGTGTTTACAGTTCTTGTTTGTTCTTGATTATTTTTCTTCCTTTGTATGACCTGATCCTCCCAAGATCAAAGTTCCTTATTATATTTTTCAAAGCTTGGTAGGGAGGAAAGGGGACAAAGAAGAGAAGTTAGAGAATGAAGAGCTATTGAAAGACAAATCCATGCAGAAGGCACTGGAGAAGAAGAGCATTCAGAAGAGAAATTTGATCAGTAAAAGATAATGGAGCAGCTTAGTGAGTGCACACTTAAGAACCTCTCAATCGCAGACCTGATTCAACAGTCCCTCTGCATCATATATCTTGAGGCTACAGGTACTTTGAGCTTATGTCTGGATTAATTCATTTACTACTTGTTTTCTATGGTTTGGTAGGAGAGAACCCATACAAGCACTTAAAGGAGTTTAATATTATATGCGATGACATGATACTTCATTGTGTTATAGAGGAGCAGATGAATCTAAAAGATTTTCCATTCTCCCTCAAGAATGAAGTTAAGGATTGGTTTTTCTATCTTTCTGTTGGATTAGTGACTTCCTGGGTTGAGATAAAGAAGCAGTTTTTGGAGAAATTCTTTCCTGCCTCTAAAGTTGCAAGGATCAGAAAAGAGATTTATGTCATCACCCAATTTAGAGGATAGTCCTTATACAAGTATTGGGAGCGATTCAAATGCCTCTATGGAAGATTTCCACATCATCAGATCTCTAATGTGCTCTTAATATGGTACTTCCATAAAGGGCTTGTCTCTAATGATAGAAGTATCATGCAATTGTCGAATGAGCCTTTGTTAATAAGACCCCTTCAGAGGCCAAAGCACTCATCTCCATCATGGTAGCCAATGCCCAGGAGTTTGAGACGCGAGATCGCATTTCTTAATCTTCTACATCTTCACAAGAGGTAAGTGAACTTAGAGCTGAACTCACTAAACTTTCTACTATTGTGAAACAGGCTTTCTCTAATAAAGAGCTTGTTGCTGAGGTGAACTATGCAAGGAATCAGCAAAGGCGGTCGGATGTACAATAACACCCATTTGGGAAACCAGGGATACCATCCTGTATGCCTCTAGAGGACATGGTAAAAAGCCTAGCTAAATCCACCATGCAAATCCAAAAGACCACTTCCAGTCTTATCCAGATTATGGCTACTCAAAAATCTGAGTTTGTCGATGCGATCATAGATTGGATACTCAACATGGGAAGCTTCCTTCCCAACCTATGTCTAGTGTGCGTAATGTTAGTGCCATTTCTGTTGTGAGCTGCATGAATAGCTCCCTAATGCCTGATTTAGAGCATGTTGAAGTTGTAGAAGTTGAGGATACTAAAAATCAGATTACCAGCTTGCCTAGTTAACGAGGTATAAGTTTTGATCCACCCTTGAATTTTAATTCGTACAAGCATGTTGCTCTTTGATGTGATTCGAATACCGAGTGGAAGCATGTGAACGTCTTGAATCCCGTAAATCGTTTTTTACATAAATAAAATCATAAACAAGATTTTATATAGAGAAGGGTCAACCCCTTCTTCAAGTATTTTTTCAATTTTCCTTCGTGCACAATTAATTAAATAACACTTATTTAATTAATTAGCACATTAAATAAATAACTATTTATATATTAAATCCAATTTAACATATATATTCAATTATCATAAGTATCGTTGTCTATGTGCAACACCTCTCTATTTATTAACTAATTCCTTGTGAATCTAATTCACTTGAATTAATTATTTGAATCTCATTCAAATATTTTTTTCCAACTTAATTTGAATTATAGATCACATCCATAATCAAATAAATATTAATCATATTAATATACAATTTCCTCAAATTGATTTTAACAACTTAAATCATTCCTCTTTAATATCCTTTAATGAGCTAACAAAGAAACCTGATGGACCTATAGATCAAAAGCTTCAATATATGAGATTAATTGGCTAAAACCATTAACCAAGTTAATCAATATTTGTTAACTATGGGTACACTCCACTAAAAACCCACAACTGCACTATTCTCACTAAAGATATATTTCTATATCCAGAGATATAAACCAATAATAGCAAGTTAATTCTTCACAAGTGTTTGTAACTCCAACTGGATCAAATTATCGTTTTACCCTTGGGTTACCTTTAACTTCTTAAGTACTAGTGCTCCTTTGATGAATAATCATTTTATGGTCCAACCAATAAATATAAACCTCTCTCGGTCCAATGAGAGGGTAGGATCTTTTGTTCAAGTCCCAGAGATACCACTTAAGGAAACACTCATCTACTTACCTTGAAGATGGGAAGAAGTGAATCCAATCTTGTATTATTGTGTTCCCAACTCCTGACTCGGTCTTGTTCTTAAAATGGAAGGCTTATTGAGTCGGCGAATTGGCCACTCTCACCCATAAAAATCAAAGGACAATCCCTTGTGAATAGGAGTTCGTAATATACTCAAGATTAAGACTAAGTTGCATAGGTCATCCTAGTGAAATAGAAACCTAAATAGTCAATGGTGTTACATCTAGAGGTTACTATTTCACAATCCAGTCTTATGTAAATTCATTGCATAGGAAACCCCCATTCGCATGTCACCTACACAAATGTATTGGATCATTGTGTTTGTATCAAATACAAAGTGAGTAATATCCATGGTGTTACTAGGATCCTCATATGTCTCCATATACAGTTCAAGACTCATATAGCAGCCTTGGATGTTAGATTGTTGGATTTAAAGTTATTAAGTCAAAATAGAAAACAACACAATAACTTTTATTGAATTAACATCTATAACTCTTTATTGATGACGGTCAATTAATAACACTTACTATCTACGAGTTTTAGGGCATAAAACCCAACAAACTCCCACTTGAAATAAAACTCTAGTTAGTAGATTGTACATGGTATCAGAATCCAAAAGGCGGGATTATGGTAAATAAATACTTCCTTTCAATATTCTTTCCTTGTTTGTGACTGTGAGGTTCTTTAGAGTTGGTTACTGCCCCACTATTGTCACAGTATAAGGTGACGGGCAAGTCCATATTTGGAACCACTTCCAAATCGCTTAGAAACTTCCTAAGCCAAACTGCTTCCTTTACTACTTCACAAGCAGCTACATGCTTAGCTTCCATAGTGGAATCTGCAATGCATCCATGCTTGATGCTACGCCATACTATAACTCCCCCATTCAAGGTAAACATTGATCCTGCCGTGGATTTCTTAGAATCTTTATCAGTTTGGAAATCAGAGTCGGTGTATCCTATCATGATCAAATCCTTAGCTCCATACACTAGCAATAGTCCCTCGTTCTTCTAAGATACTTGAGGATGTTAGTAACCGCAATCTGGTAGTCTAATCTTAGATTGGACTGGTACCTACTGATTATTCACACTGCATAACAAATGTCATGAATAGTGTAGAGAATAACATATATTAAGCTGCGGGAATATGTCTCATATCCTCAATTTCTTGAGGTGTCTTAGGATACAGTTCCTTAGATAAGTGAATTCCATGCCTGAAAGATAATAAACCTTTCTTAGAGTTCTCATTGAATATTGAGTCAACATTTTTTCGATATACGTTGCTATGATAGAGCCAACATTTTGTTCTTGCTATCCTTAATGATTTAGATCCTAAATACATACTGCGCATCTCCCAAATTTTTCATTTGAAATTGAATTGCCAGCCATTCCTTAATGTTAGCAAGGTATCCTACATCATTTTCAATGATTAGGATATCGTTCACATAAAGTACTAAAAATGCTACTTTATCATTGATGATTTTCTTGTAGATATAAGGTTCATCAACGTTTTGATTAAAACCAAAAGATTTGATCGATGTATCAAATTAAATATTCCACGATCTGGATGTCTGTTTCAACCCATAAATGGATCGATTCAGCTTGTAAACATTTTGCTCCTGACCTTGGGCTATAAACCCCTATTGAGACATAAAGATATTCTCTTCAATATTGCCTTTCAGAAAAGCAGTTTGACATCCATTTACCAAATCTCATAGTCATAACATATGCCTATGGACAAGAGAATTCTTATAGACTTAAGCATAGCAAAAAGGGAAAAAATTTCCTCATAGTCAATCACTTCCCTTTCGGTATAACCCTTTGCTACAAGTCTAGCTTTGAAGGTTTGTATCTTTCCAGCTATTTTATAAATCCATTCACACCTTACAAGTTTGACCCCTTCATATGGATCTATAAGCTCCCATATTTAATTGGAGTACATAGACTTCATTTCAAGGTCCATGGGTTTGACCCATTGGTCTTTGTCTACACCATTCATTGCCTGTTTATAGAACAATGGATTCTCAACACTATCATCTGTTATGAAAACCTGAGTTTCAGTTAAACCTAAGTAACGGTCAGGATGTATCACAATCCTCCCACTTCGTCGAGGCACTCTCAACGATTGAGAAGGATGAGACTGATCTGAAGTGTTGGCTTCTTCATTAACCCTTAATGAATGACCAGCTGCATCTGTTGAAGTTAATGTCTTAAATCAAGTGTATCTTTTAGTTTGTAAAGACGAATTATACATCTAATAAAATAAGAGATATTTTATTAATGTTGATGTTGGATTAATTCAATCCAATAAACTAAAATCCAACATTATTTTATGAAACTTAAACATGTATGTAGAGACATACAGGTGCATCATGTTTAAGTAATAACTTAAATGATGTATAGTAAATGGATAAGATTGGGTACCTTATCCTAGTGACACTACAAATACAACCTACTTTGTAGATATTGCAATTTTTGTAAATTGCTATAAATGATATGATCTTGATCATTCATGTTGAGACATGTGAGCATGGGTATTCTATACAAAGAGTTTGTATAAGACCGGACCGCGAAATGAATAGTCACTCTATATAACACCGTTGCTAGAAAAAACTTTCATTTCACTAGGATGACCATAGGTAACTGATGGAACATAAAAGCATGCAGCAGAAGAAATCAGAATCAATAAGCGCTCTAATTACACTAACACTACTACAAAAATTAGATTACTTGACGTTTTTCCAATGTCAAGTAAAGGGTATACTTGACACTTATAAAAGCATCGTGTATTCTTGTGTCAAGTATAGTGTAATAACTTGACTCCGAAAAAACGTCATGACAAATGTTTCTTGATACAATTTTCGTGTCAAGAAAGATAATACACTTGACATTGGTGGTATGTCAAGTTTATTCATTCTTGTTATTGATTACGTATCATATATGATAACTCTTTGAAGTTTTTTATGTGTGAAGTATGTCTTTTTTTTAATTCAAATTAAATGCCCCAATCGATATTCTCATTTTTTGCCTTGTATTCCAACAATACAATTACATCAACTAAATAAACATTATACATTTAAGATCTATCAACTCAATATATTCACTAAAAATCCATATGTTCAACTATGACCTTTCATATGAACACTCTTCACAAACTACGGCAATATTTCTCTTTCACATGTACATGCACAAAATAGAATCTAAACTATTGCTTTTGTATACAAAACTAAACTTTCAACAAACACAAAAGTGACAAATTGTTTAATAAGTAACCTCTTAACAAAGCACATTATTTAATCTATACATTGAGCTTTAGTCGAAAGATCGAGAACTAAGGGTCAGGCAAGCCATGTTTAAGATAATCAACCTGCAAAATAAAATAAAGGTCGATAACATAAAATTTCAAAATATATTAAATAAGTTTAAGATACAACAACGACAAAAAGTCACGCACAAGGAAAAATGTACATGATTGGCTTACTTTATGCAATGGAAAAATATCATACTCGAAACTTATTAAATATCTACAAGTTAAAGTTATGCACTTACTGGGATTTCATTCATTCTCTTTTGACCATATCTAGCCTCAGGAGGAACAATTACCTTTCGCTGCAAAACAAAGGAAGATCAGAGAGATTTGAGAAAATATAATAAAGAGGAAGAAGATTATCAACAAATCAAGCATATGCTAAAATTTAAAATAGAAGAATGAAGATACCTTTCCCCCAACTTTCACCACTTTCACAAAAGAGAATATTGGAAGCCTAATCTTATCTACAAGCAATAAAAAATTTCTTCAAAATTTCATTCACCAAAATAACCAATTAACTCCAAATAAATTACCCAAAGTGTGGCTTGACTCGAATTCTACTTCAAAAGTACAACAAAGAAATCCAACCTACGAAAAGTTCAATAATAATGATTACAAAATGCAAATTCCACAGCAACTATGTGACAATTCCAAAAGAGTTTCAAGGCCTCAATGCCTATCAAAATATCCAAACATCGTTAACTTTGCTGGACAATGACTCTAATCCCTTGAAATCTTTGAATTGAACATCAAAAATTGAAAATAACTCAATTATTAGACCAATACTTCAATGGGTAACAAAGAATTATTAAAACTAACCTCCAAACTCACCAAAACCTTGCCAAGATCGGTCTCAAACTTATTGGACAACAACTCAGCTCATTCCAACACTTCAAAATCGATCATTACAGAAGATGCTACAATTCTTCATGACTTCACAACTTTTCTTCCAACAATCTTTTTTCATATGGTTATTTAAGTAACATATTTAATTAAAATATGTTTGATAAGTACAAGATGAATCCTGCTTCCAAGGAGCCTTAGAATGATATCTGATAAAGAAAATTTAGAGTTCATCTAAGCACAAATGGAAGGTTAGTTGAATAAAATATTCCAACATTTCCAACATATTTATTGATACCCAAACAAAACACTTTACAACAGAGTATTCTATTTTAAAAGGTAATTTAAGTAAAAAATTTAATTAAAATCCCAAACAACAAATTTTGAAAACCGCTTACACAAATCAATCAAAGACTAACCAATTAAACCTTACCTTAACTCCCGGTGGAAAATTGACCAGACTATTTGCCAGAGTTGGTGAATCTGAAAACTCTCTGTAGGGCTCCCAGGAGGACTACATTTGGAGCACCAACCTCTCGATCGGATTTCGTTCACACCGCCAAATCTGTAACAGTAAGCGTCAGAGGCCATGGATCTTCGAGTGGCTACCGATGGACGTTAGAACCGCTGCCAGATCAATGGTGGAACAAGAGAAGGAGAGCGACAAGGGCTGGTGGATGAAAAGACGAGGTGGCGCAAATGAGGGCTGGGCTGACGAATGGGGGACAGTGGGGTTTACTAGGCTGACGAACGGCGGGAGGGAGGGTTTTTTGGGCTTGACGAACGAAGAGAGGGATAGTGGATATTCAAGGCTGACGAACGGAGGTTGGTTGTATGGCTAGCGACGGCAGGGAGAGGGAGAGTCGGCAGGCAGAGGGAGAGGGAAAGTCAGCTGCTGCGAAGAGAGGGTTTAGGGGGGAAAGTGTTTGCGAGAGAAAAAAATGAGGAAGGGGGAAGTTGTTTTTACTTGTTTAAAATAATAAGTAAATTATTTTTTATATTTTATTTGATAATTTTAGTAGGAAGAAAACTAAATGTGGGAGGGAAACAAAATGTAAAGATTAAAAAAATATTATTTTTTATATTTTACTTGACACGAAAAATATGTCAAGTAAGAGCTTCTTATACTTGACACAAAAAATGTGTCAAGTAAGACATTATATTACTTGACATGAAAAACGTGTCAAATAATGGTTCGCGTGAAAATATCCGAAAAATTCCAGCAAATCCGCTTTTTTAACCCTTTTACTTGACATTTTTTTTCCTAAAAGGTCATTACTTGACATTTTTTTTCCAAAGATACGTCAAGTAATTAAAAATTACAAGTGTCAAGTAATGTAGATTTTGTAGTAGTGTTAATTTAAGTTCTAAAAGCATGCAAACACAGTTTTTCAGACAAGAGGGTTTTTACAACATATACCTTTGAAGAATCCTCCAAATCCAAGCTGTTCTCCATGAATTTGACCTTTCAAATCAATAGTAGATCACCAAGAAATCTTTTCTACTTTCTCCAACTTGGATTTGAGTGGTGGAACTCGGAATTGAACTTAATCAAGAGAGGGAGGAGAGGGTTTTTGAGAGTTTTTTCAGAACTTCAGCAAGCGCTTCAACCAAAACTAACAATCCCTCTTCAATTCAGATCAATTGAAGTAATAAAGCACTTGAGACATGCAAGCACCCATTCAATCAACAAGTTGACACTTCAAAATGCAAAAAGGAAGTGGGCTAGGTGTTAGTCTTTAGTTGAATCCACCAAGAAATGCCGAATTGTGAATTTTTCCACTAAACACAAATTGATTTTTTATATTTATTCCAAATTAATTAAAAACAAAATTTCAAATTTTGAAAAACTAAATAATAATTTAAATAATTAATTAAACATAATTAATTAATTAATTAATTAGTAATTTAATGTTAAATATTAAATTAACCAAACAACTATTTCAAACATGAATCGAATTCATGTAATTAATATTTAAATCAATATCTAAAAATAATCAAACTCTACAAATACGTTTAATTTCAATAAACAAAACGTTAATTATATCGAATATAATTATCCAAACTCTAATTTGAAATTGAACATTAAAATTCAATTTTTTTAAATTTAATTCCCAAATTCAATATACGAATCTAAGATTTACGAGCTAGTAGAGGGATCTTATGGACCTACAGATCATGAGCTCAAACGATTTGAAATTAATTGGCTAAACTCTTTAAACCAAATTAATCAATATTCGTTAACTACCGAGACACACTACTATAGCTCAGTAGTTGCAGTCTTCACACTGTAGATATATTTATGTCCACTTGATTTAACCACTAGTAAGTTGACCCTTCACAGGTTGTTCGTAATCATAATCATGTCAATTTTTGTTTTACCCCCGAGATTACATCTCACTCCTTAAGTCCCATTGATCCTCTAATGAACAATTGGTTTTTTATTCAATCACTAAATCGAGTCCCTCGGGCCAATGAGAGGGTGTGACCCCTTGTTCAAGACCTAAATTCAGTACTTAAGATAACAAGCTCTCTACTATCCCTAAATTAGGTATGTGTGCATTCCATCTTGCACCCTATATCCTCAGCTATCTACTGGGTCTTATCCCTAAAATGGGAGACTTATTGAGCCGATGTTGTTGAGTCAACCCTCATCTATGCAAATCTAAGGATAATCTTAAATAAATAGAATTTCATAATTAGCTCAGGATTAAGGTCGAGTTACCTAGGTCATAGATTTGAAACAATCCGCCTTAAATAGTAAACAACTTTATAAAGTAAGAGTGACTTATTTATTGGTCCGTTCTTAAGCAAACTCATTTCATAGGATGCCCCCGCTCCTCATGTCACTACATGAACGAATCAGGATCACTTCGTTTGTAGAACTTTACAACAAATTGTAATAATCTACAAAGTAAACCGCATCCATTAGTGTTACCAGAATAAGGTACCCAACCTTATTTGTATACTGTAGACTATTTTGGCTATTTACTAAACTTGATCCACTCTTATGTCTCCACATAAAGTTCGAGTATTCATATAATAGCCATGGATCTTTAATTTATTGGACTTAGACTTTACAAGACCAATTTACATATTCAACAATAGTTTAATTTAATAAACATCATAATATCTTTATTGATAATAGAATGTGTTTAACATTACAAACTGTGAGTTTTAGAACACATAACCCAATAGTAACTTGACCTTAATCCTGGGTGAGTTGTGAACTCCTGTCTATGAGGGCAATCCTTTGATTTGTTTGGATGAGAGTAGCATTGTTAGCCTACTCAACAAACCTACCATTTTGGGGACTTGTCCGAGTAGGGAGCTGGGAACAAAACTACATAAGATGGAATTAACTCTTTTCTCGACCTTAAAAAAAGTAGAAAAATTGCTCTCTTAATAGCTAATTCAGGGTTTTGAACATTGAGGCCTCGACCTCTGACTGGCCCGAGAGGTGTTAGTTTATAGTTGGACTATAAACTATTTGTTCATTAGAGGAATCGATGGTATTTAAGAAGTTAGATGTAACTACAGAGGTAAAACAATATTTTGACCCAACTATAGTTATGAGCAATTTTTGAAGGTTCGACTCACTGTTGATTGGTTATATCCATGGACACAGAAATAAATCTACAGTGCGAAGAGTGCAATTATCGATCTTTAGTAGAGTAACCAGTAGTTAATGAAAATTGACTTATATCACTAGAGCTTCTAATCTATAGATCCATATGGCCCCCTTATTAAATCATTAAAGGATATATACGAGGAATGGTTTGAATTATTCAAATCAATTGCATATTAATGAGATTAATATAATATGGTTAACTATAAATGTGATCTATAATTAAGAAAAATATTTGAATAAGATTCAAATACTAAAGAGATGTATACATATCAATATGTGATAATTATATGTTGATTAATTCAATATTAAATATGATTAAATATAGTCGTTTAATTAATTAATTAATTAATTAATTAAGTGAAGTTTATTTATTAATTATATATATATATATAATATTAGATTTAATATATATGGTTATTTAGTTATTGGAATAGTTAATTAAATAAAAGTTATTTAATTAAATTAGAACTAGAATAGGAATAGGAAAGACGAGGAGAAAGGGGTCAACCCTCCTCTCTATAAATAGGTCTTCATGGCCCATGTTTGTGACACAGTTGAATTGGGAATTCTGAATCCTAGTCTTCTACTACTTCTCTCAAAATCTCTCTTCTTTTCTCTACTACTTCTTCTTCCTCTTCCAAGTCTTGGAGATCACACATCCAATTCTTGAGATCCCAGAGAATAACAAGGTTTCACTTACGATGGTGTCCCTTAATAACAAGATCCCAGAGAATATGGGAATCTACAATGGTAAGTTTTAGCTCTTCCCTCTTTTCTTCTCTTAAATGCATGCTAATATTGATTGCTTATTCATTATGTTATTATTTTTATACTATATTTTGTTTATGTAAAATCGAAAACAATATTATTTTGTTAGGTGGTGATCTATCATATGGTCTTCCTCTAAAAATGTAGCGTTTGTCAATACAAACGCCTTATTTTCTTGATATCATAGAACAGACCACCTCTCGTTTTCTTAGAGTAACCAACAAATGTGCATAATTTTGAACAAGGTTCCAACTTCTTAGGGTTTGACATTAACACATGTGTAGGACAACCTTAGATTTTGAAGTAACATAAAGTTGGTTTATGCCCCCTCCATAACTCGAAAGGTGTTTCAGAAACAATCTTCGAGGAAACATTGTTCAAGATGTGAACTGCAGTCTCTACTACATACCCCCAAAACGAGTTAGGCAATTGAGCATAGCTCATCATAGAATGAACCATATCTAATAAGGTTCTATTTCTCCTATCTGATACATTGTTTTGCTAAGGTGTACCAGGTGCTGAAAGTTGGGATTGAATTCCATGTTCTATCATATAGTCTTAGAATTATAAATCCATGTACTCTCTACCCCGATCAGATCAAACTGTTTTAATTGTTTTACCTAATAGGTTTTCAACTTCAGCATTATACTTTTTGAACTTTTTGAAGTGTTCCGAATTATATGCCATTAGGTATAAGTAACCATACCTTGAATAGTCCTCTAGACTTTACATTCACTGGACCACAAAGATCCGAATGTATGAGCTCTAAGGGCTCTTTGGCTCTATAACCATTTCCACTAAAAGGTCTTTCAGTCACTTTTCCTTCAAAACAGGATTCACAAGGAGGTAATGAATTATCTTCTAACTTGCTTAGAAGTCCATTCTTTACTCATCTTCTGATCCTATTGAGATTTATGTTACCTAATCTCAAATGCCAAAGATATGTATCATCGTTACTTGGAGAAATTATTCGTCTTTTTGTTTGAGTATTGGCAGTTTTAAACATCTCATGATTTAAAAGTGCTTTTGATTCAGTTGATCATAACACATATAAGTTGTCTTCTAGTTTAGCTGAACAGATGGTTACACCATTTTTCATCATGGACATTTCATTAGAAAAAAAAGAGAAATAGAGTACGATTGTTCAACTAAACAGGAAATAGAAACAAGATTCCTCCTCATTTTGGGATATGCATCATTCAACATTTGGGATGCGTTGTGAGCGGGAACTGGGCAACGTTCCTTGGTCAAGATGAACCACAAATCATCAATAACCAGAATTGTATTCAGGTTAGATTTCCATGTCACATAGTTTTCACCTATTAGTTTTTCGTTTTTAAGCGAGGAAATGATTGTGAAAGACATGCTGAAACAAATAACAATCAATTGATCGTATTAGTTATAATTATCCAATCAATTAGTTATAATTATCCAATCAATTTTCTTAACCCATTAGATAATTATCCAATCAATTTAGAAAAAACACATGTAATCATAGAATCCTAATTAAACTATGGATTTTAGTTTTTGCAACAACACTTCATAGGTTTAGAGCAACAGCAACCGAAGGCTGATAAGCTACTCCTCCCCTAAATTTAGACAATCTCAACCAATCACTAATACCAGAATAACTCTTATTCCTATAGTTTTTAGCTACCATTGATTTTGCCGATGATTCATTAACGAATTTAATTCATCTTATAAGTGTGACCCTCTCATTTTTGGATCCCAGAGGTACGCTTCAATAGACTTTTACGTATACAATTTATAGAATCAATAATAAGTTTATTGACTATAGAATATGTTTATCTTTTACAAACTACAAGAGTTTTAGGACATAAAACCCAACAAAACTCCCACTTTGACTAAAACTCCAATGGAGCAATATATACAATATTGAGTTACACTGAGAGAACAAAAGGTATAAATACAATAAACTAGGGCATTAGATACCCATAAATTCTCCCACTTGCCCTAGTGATAAATATCTCGTAAACCTAGTCCAACTAGGTGACCCTCAAACACTTTAACTGAGAGGGCCTTTGTAAATGGATCAGCTAAGTGTTCTTGTGAGGCTATCTACGTGACAATCATGTCTCCTCTGTGTACAATCTCCCTAATGAGATGATACTTCCACTCGATGTGCTTTCCTCATTTATGGCTTCGAAGTTCCTTTGAATTTGCATTTGCTCCATTGTTGTCATAATAGAAGATGACAGATAGGTGCATATTAGGAACTACTTCCAAGTCAGTCAGGAAATTTCTGAGCCATACTGCTTCTTTTGTTGCTTCACTTGCAGCTACATACTCAGTTTCCATTGTGGAGTCAGCAATACAGCTTTGCTTGATACTTTTTCACAAACCTGCTCCTCCATTCAGAGTGAATACTGACCCCAAAATTGATTTCCTAGAATCAATATCGGTTTGGAAGTTAGAATCAGTGTATCTAGTAAGGATTAGATCCTCAGCACTATACACAAGCATATAATTTCTCGTTCTCCGAAGATACTTGATAACGTTCTTAATGGTAGTCCAATGATCATATCCAGGATTGAACTAAAATCTGTTGACTATTCTAATGGCATAGCATATACCGAGACTAATACACAACATTGCATACATTAAACTCCCTATTACTGATGCATATGGAATTCATTTCATATCTTCAACCTCTTTAGGTGTCTTAGGAATTTGTTCCTTAAACAGGTGAATTTCATGTCTGAAAGACAACGTTCCTTTCTTGAAATTTTGCATTTTATACCTAGACAACATCTTTTCTATATAAGATGCTTAAGACAGTGCTAATGTTCTGTTCTTGCAATTCCAAACTATTTGTTGACTATTCTAATGGCATAGCATATACCGAGACTAATACACAACATTGCATACATTAAACTCCCTATTACTGATGCATATGGAATTCATTTCATATCTTCAACCTCTTTAGGTGTCTTAGGAATTTGTTCCTTAAACAGGTGAATTCCATGTTTGAAAGACAACGTTCCTTTCTTGAAATTTTGCATTTTATACCTAGACAACATCTTTTCTATATAAGATGCTTAAGACAGTGCTAATGTTCTGTTCTTGCAATTCCAAACTATTTGGATCCCAAGAACATATTGTGCTTATCCCAAATCTTTCATTTAGAGTTGTGTAGCCAACCATCTCTTAACGTCAGCTAGAAATTCTACTTCATTCCCAATGAGTAGAATATCATCAACATACAACACCAGAAAAGCGACAGTTATGTTAACGATTCTCTTGTATACACAAGGTTCATCAACGTTTTGTTCAAAGCTATAAGATTTGATCGCAACGTCAAATCTCATATTCCAGGATCTAGATTTGTGTTTCAACCCATAAATAGATTGATTGAGTTTGCAAATCTTTTGCTCTTGAACCTGTTCAATAAACCCTTCTGGTTGAGACATATAGATACTCTCTTCAAGATAGTCATTAAAAAAGGTTGTCTTGACATCTATTTGTCATATTTCATAATCATAAAATGTAGCTATGGACAAGAGTATTCTAACTTACTTTATCATGGCAACTGGAGAGAAAGTTTCTGCATAGTCTACTTCCTCTCTTTGGGTAAACCCTTTTTCCACAAGTCTTGCTTTGTAGGTCTGTACCTTACTAGCTTGGTCTCGTTTCCTCTTGTATATCCATTTGCAACTGATGGGTTTTACCTCTCCAGGTTGATCTACAAGATCTCAGACATCATTAAAATACATAGATTCCATTTCAAGGTTCCTGGCTTTAATCCATTGGTCTTTATCCACATCATTCATTGCTTGTTTGAAAGTCAATGGATCCTCTAAGCCATCATCTAGTATGATGACTTGAGTTTGAGTTAAACCCATGTATTGATCAGGCTGTTACACAACCCTCCCATTACGATGAGGCATTCTCAAATCTTGTGAAGGATGTGAAGTACCAGTTTCATCAACAACTCTTGTTGATGGACCTCCTCTATCAACAACTCTTGTTGATGCATTTCTCGTTTCTCTGTACATTTCTTTTATTACTAGCTTACTATGAGGTTGGTGATTCTTTATGTGGTCTTCCTCTAGGAAGGTTTCATTTTTCGATACAAATACTTTATCTTTCTAAGGATCATAAAAGAAACCGCCTTTCGTTTCTTTTGGGAAGCATACAAATAGGAATACTTTTGAACGACGTTCCAACTTTTTAGGATTTTGCACCAACACATGTGCTGGGCAACCCAAAATTTTGAAGTGACTTACATTTGCTTTATGTCCTCTCCAATGCTCGTATGGTGCTTCAGAAACACTTTTTGAAGGAACCATGTTCAAAATATATGTTCCAGTCTGAACTGCATAATCCCAAAAGGAACTTAGTAACTGAGCATAACTCATCATGGAACGAACCATGACCAACAAGGTTCTATTTCTCCTTTCTGCCACACCATTTTGATGAGGTGTGCCAGAGGCTTTAAGTTGAGATTGGATTCCATGTTCTATCAAATAGTTCTAACATTCAAAGTCCACATACTCATCAATCGAAGTGTTTTAATCTTTTTACCTAATTGATTTTCAACCTCAACCTTATATTCCTTGAACTTTTCAAATGTTTCAAACTTTTGGTGTATTAGGTAAATATGCCCATACCTAGAATAGTCATGAAACTGATGAAATATTCATACCCTCCTCTAGCTCTAACATTTAGAGGACCACAAAGGTCTGAATGTACTAGCTTCAAGGGTTCTTTAGCTCTAAGACCTTTTCCAGAAAAAGATTTTCTAGCATCTTACCCAAAAGACAGAATTCACAAGGTTGTAATGAACTGTCTTCTAACTTATTTAGATGACCGTTTTAAACTAGTCTCTCAATCCTATTGAGATTTATGTGACCCAGTCTCAAGTGCCAAAGATAGACATTTGGAGAAACTTTCCTTTTCTTATGAGTCTTGGCAGTTTTAAACATCTTTATGTTCAAAACAACTTTAACCTCAGTCGGTTTTAACAAGTACAAGTTATTTTCTAATTTTGCAGAACAAATTTGTTTACTTCTTGTATTGATGAACACTTCCTCATTTTCGAAATAAACTTTATAATTTTGTTCTAGCAAAGAAGAGATAGATATTAGATTCATTTTCATAGAAGGAATGTAATAAGCATTTTTCAGATAAATCGACTTATCTCCTATAAATAACTTCATATCTCCCACTGCTTTAGCTGAAACAACCTCCCTGGTCCCTACCTTAAAGATTGTTTTGCCTTCTATCAACTGTCTCCAGGAACTTGTTTCCTATGAAAAAGTACAAACATGATTAGCGATACCTGAATCAATTATCCAAGTTTTATCGTTTTCCACTAAACATGCTTCGATAACAAGTAAATCATATTTATCTTGTTGTTCAAATTTTCCATTCCCATTTATATTATTCAAAATTTTAGATGAGTCAAGAGATAAAAGACAATCCTCTGTTAAAACTCTTTTGGTGTTATCAACTGCTTGTAATTTGTTTGTTGATTCGATTTTACCGTTAACTAATTTGAAAGTGGGTATTCTAGAAGAATTCGACATGCTAAAAATTTAAACAAATTCTAATTAGAAAACTGAAATTAAATCCAAAATCAAGTTTTAGCAAAAAAAAGTAATAATGTACTCAAAACCATTATTTATTTGCAACGATACTATAGTGAGATAGAATACGTGCTACCGAGGGGCAGTCAATACTCCTTCGCAAAAGCAAACAATTTTGACCAAACACTATCTCTAGAATAAATCTTATTTCTATAGTCGTTTAGTTACCATTTTTGGTTAGAAATTACTAACACTTTAGTAATTCTGTAAGTGTAACCCTCTATTTTCAGACGTCAGAGGTCGGCCCCAACTATGCTACCGAAATGGGGAGTCAAGGTTGGGAATGGACCTAAAAAATCCTATCCATTTCTAAAATTTGAGTTGTTCTGAAATCTATGTTACAATCTTCCGAGGGGATAGTCGTCGTTAAACGGCTAACAAGGGCTGCCTAAAGCAAAGCAACAAGCCCAAAATAGGAATTTCGTAGTCCACTAACGGAAGAGACCGTAGGATATGTTGAGACATATTCTTCACCCACTTACTATGAACTACTTCCCCCATTCACCTTGTTATTGACTCATACAAACACTTTTCAAAAGGAGCAGTCGAGGTATAATCGACACGAAGCGTTGTATGGATCTCACGGTGTGAATACTTTCATTTATGGGGACATGAAGGTTGACATCAAAATGTATCATATACCTGATTCTTTTATTTGAACGACTTCTCGTTATTCACCGAAATCCAGATTTATGCAAATACTTTTCGAATGGAGCAATCGAGGTATAATCGACACAAAGTACTACTTAAATCTTGATTGTGAACTCTGAGAGACGTGAGAGCTAAAAATAATGTATCGTATATGTTATTAATCTCCCATTGAAATGTTCTAATAACTTTATCATATATAAGTTATTAAAATCCCACTGAAGTGTTCTATTAATATGGGTAAAAATATACTTAGGTTCTTTTCGACTAATTAAAACAATCCTAAGTCTAAGGGATTTATCCAAGTATAATTCTTATAATTCGATTCTAACCTACAATGTCTAGGTGATAAAACGTTTTATTACCTCACACCGCTCACGTATGCTTATAAAACCGGTTAACAACACTCAATTATTTGCCCATAATCCTCAGGTAGGAGGTGTTCCGTAGACCGTCAACTTAAGTATCCCCAGCCTTAGACAGAATTATATACCGGTTGAGTTTGTAACTGTAATTTATAAGATAGAAACCTATTTTAACTATTAAAACAAGTGTTTAACCTACGTGAGTATGCAGCTTATCTTCGTGATGGATTTTAATGTCTAACTCAATTTTATAACAACTTATATAAATTAGGCATGCTCTTACATCCACAACATGCATCAAAGGCATTCAAATTTAATATAACATTTATATTAAATAACAAAAACCCTAAACATGTGTTTTATACATTATAACATATTATAACATATACATAATGCATGTAACATGCTTCCTATGGTGCAATTTTAAATCTACATGGCATACTGTATGCACATACAAGATTTATTTAATTATAACATACATCACATGCATAAATAACTAAACACATACTGATATGGTTTTAGTTTTGGCATAAACAAGCAAACAAAGGACAAAGATATACAAAACAGAAAGAAACAGCTCCAAACCGAACCCAAATAACTCGAACCAGATGTGAACCTTCTAAATCGGACCAATCAAAACCCTTTTGAAGGTGAACCGGGTTTTGAAGAAAATCGGTCTAACTAGTTAATCCTCGATGGTCCTTGCTCTATCAATGGGTCAAACCGGTTAAAAAATCTCGCTCAAAATCTCACTTGAACTCTATTCAAAATCTCGCTCGAACTTGATCTCTCACTCGAAATTCCATTAGAATCTTGCTTGATCTAGAAATCTCGAAATCTCATTCGAAAAATTCCATCAGAATCTCGCTCGAAACAAAATCTCACTTGAAACTTGAAATCTCGCTGCTTGTACATGGAATCTCGCTAGAATTGTGAAAATCTCGCTCTTGTTTGAATTGAAATCTCGCACTCGCTTGAACTTCAAATGGTAATCTCGTTATAATTTTGAAGATCTCGCTCTCGTTTGAAAGCAATCTCACTTGAATCTTTGACGATATTTGAGCAGAAGCTGAAGAACTGGTTCCTTCTGCTCAACCTTCTTCACTTCTTTCTTCAATTACAACTTAATTTCAACTCTAATGTCTTTAAATAAATTATAGATTCTTGAGCACACATATAAGCTCATCAAACAAGAGCCAATTACAAATTTAATCGAGGAATCAAAGAGAAATTAAATGTTAAAACTCACAAAACCATATCAGTTCACCATTTTCATATAACTCATGAAAAAACACCCACCACACCAAAATTAAACCAAATTGAATGCTTAAAATATGCTCTGATACCAATTGAAGGAGTATATTAACATGCAGCAGAAGTAACAAGGATCAATAAGCATTCTAATTCATTAATTTTGGCTATAAATAAAGCATGCTCATACAATAATAAGAGGGTTTCAAGTCATACTTTTGTAGAACCTCTTGAATTTCGAATTCAGCTGCAAATCTTCTTCAATTCTTCTTGCAAACCACCTCAAGGTCTTCCCTACTATTCTCTTGGAGCTTTAGATTGAGTTGTGTGACTCAAAATAATTTTGAATGAAGGGAATTTCGAGAAGAGCACCACTGATGCAACTTGAAGAACCCTTCTTCAACCTTATAAGTTTTCAATAAAACCTCAACAAGTTCTAATAGTTTGCATGCCCGATTTCCACTTCCATCTTCTCTATTTATAGCAGGACATTTATGCAAGGAAGAAGGCTGCATGAGATGCAGCTCATGCTTGGTGAATTGAAGCAAGAGCAAGTGGGAAATTGAGTGAGCTAGTTGGTTAGGTGTAGTGGAGAAAACCATCTTTTCTAAAATTTTTGTTTTCCAAACTTTTCAATATCAAATTGATAAAACAATTTTAATTTGAAAACTGAAAACTTTATTAATTTTACAAAATTAAATTCATAAATTCATTTTCTAATAAAATTAATAATAAATAATTAATTAAACAATTTAATTCATTTTAATTAATTTAATATCAAATATTAAATTAATTTTACATAAATTCCACCTTCATGAATCCCTATTCATGAATTTAATACTTAAATCATATTTAAATATTAATTAATTCTCCAATTCCGTTTTATTTCTAATTTGAACGTTTCAAATTAACTTATCACGCTAATCTAAAGCTAATCTATTTACGAGCTAGTAGGGGACCTCGCGGACCTACAGTCATGGGCTCCAAGGATTCGAAATTAATTGGCTAAAATCTTTACACCAAATTCATCCTCATTCGTTAACTAATGGGTCACTCCACTAAAGCCCATAGTTGCACTCCTCCCATTGTAGATATATTATGTCCACATGATTTAACCATAATTAGTAAGTTAACCATTCACAGGTTATTCATAATAACGGCTGTGTCAAATATCTGTTTTACCCCCGACATTACGTCTTATTCCTTAAGTTCCTATTGATCCTCTAATGAATAATTGGTTTGTGATCCAATCACTAACAGATCCCTCTCAGCCAAGTGAGAGGGTGGAGCCCCTTGTTCAAGACCTGGATTCAGTACTTAAGAGAACAACCTTTCTCCTATCCCTAAATCGGGTAGGCGTGAATTCCATCTTGCATCCTATATCCCCAACTATCTACCCGGTCTTACCCCTAAAATGGGAGGCTTATTGAGCCAGCACTGTTAAGTCAACCCGTACCTATGCAAATCTAAGGATAATCTCGAATAAACAGGAGTTCATCGTTAGCTCAAGACTAAGATCGAGTTACCTAAGTCATCTAAGTGAAATAGTCAGTCTTATATAGAAAACAACGTTATAAAGTAATAATGACTTATTTCTTGGTCTGATCTTATGCAAACTCATTGCATAGAACACTCCCACTCCTTATGTCAATACATGAACGAATCTGGATCACTTGTTTGTAGTATCTTTACAACAACTTGTAACAACAACAGAGTAGGGCGCATCCAATAGTGTTACCAGAATAAGGTACCCAACCTTAATCATGTACTATAGACCATTTTGGCTTTGTACTCGAACTTGATCCATCTCTATGTCTCTACATAAAGTTCAAGTATTCATATAATAGCCATGGACCTTAGTTTATTGGATTTAGACTTTTACGTATGCAATTTATAGAAACATTAATAAGTTTATTGACTATAGAATATGTTTATCTTTTACAAACTTCGATAGTTTTAGAACATAAAACCCAACAAACCTAAGAAACCCTATCCATTACTGTAGTTTGCATTGTTCCAACTCCTATGATCAGGCCCTCCAAAGGGATGGTCACTCCAAGATGACACGTAAGCGGACCATAGAAATCTCATGGTGTAACCTAATGGAGGAGACCGTAGGATACATTGACACGCGTCCCTCTCCCATTTACTGTGAACACTTTCCATATTTGCCTTGTTATTAACCCATGCAAAAAGTTTGCAAATAGTGGCCGCGCCTAGGTACCGAGCATGGATCTCACAGTGTGAGCTCTTAGGGACGTGAAAGCTGAAACTTGATATATCACATATACCAATTTCCTTCCACTAAAGTATTCTAATATATTTAGAGTTTTATTATACTTAGTTTAAAAAGCGAGCTAATGAATTTATATACGTCATTTCAATTTACTCAATATAACATTTATATTGAATGATTTGTCAATACTTCATTTCATTATTAAACTTTTTAATAAAATCAATCATTTATTGCATACTTATAAAATATTTTCCCATTTCATCTTCCAGGTCGATTCCAAGGTGAAGGTGTTTCATTTCTGTCAGCTTAAATACCCCCAGCTAGATAGAACGTTCCTTAGACAAAGGTCCCTTATGGACAATTATTTTATAAATTTAATCTTTTGATTAAATTCATTTTAATCCTATTCAAACAAATTAAAAAAGATTAACCTATTTCTAATCCCTTAAGAAATAACTGAAGGAACTCTAATTATAGAGGATCTTTGAGCGGAAGTGAATCGTCCAAATTCCATTGTCAAAGAACTCATGCGTTTACAGTCATATAGAACAGATTATGCAATAAACTTAAATTACAACATGCTTTGAATAAAATAAAAAGGATAAGAGACTATACCTTTAAAGAACCCTTCTTCAAGTATGTCCCTCAATCGTTCACAAACACATCAAACAACTCGATGTCCCTCAAATAGCAGCAAGTAGAAACTCGATCCTAAAAAAAACCAGACACAACCACAAGATTGCCTTGGTATTCTCGGTGTGAGAATCCAGGAGTAATGGGCTCTGGCTTATTTTGGTTTGAGGAAATGATTGGAGTTTAGGAGGAAGACGATCGAGTTGAGAACACCACTGTCGGGTAGATGACAAAGTCTATCGCATATACTATACTCGATTGTTTAGACTCTCTGATGCTATCATGTAGTAAAGCTCTTTTACTTGATTACCAATAATGTTAATCGTGTGAGATTTTGAAATCAAATTTCATTTCATCTCAATTTTCCATAAACCGTATAACTACCCACTAAGGGTAGTTAGAGAAAAAAGAATTAATTATCATATAATTAATAAATTATAAATAAATATAATAACTAACTTATCATATTATATTTATAACCTATAGTTTTAATATTGCATCATATACAACATATAAATCATAATCCTTTTTCTCTATTTTATGGCATTCAATATAAATCATATTTATACTAAATTTAATAACTATGAATCTAATTCATAGAAATTATATTTGAATCATATTCAAATATTAGTTCCTCCAATCAAACAATAATGTATCAAATATATTATATCAATTATATCATATATAATTGAATTAATTTAATTATATCATATATAATCAAATTTCCTCTTATTAATTTGAACATTTCAAATTAACCCAAAAACTGATTCTCAACTTGAATCCATTGAGCTACCAAGCGGACCTTATGAACCTGTAGTTTAAAGCTCCAATGGTACATGAATAACTGACTAAACTTTTTAATCACATTATCCACCATCCGTTAACTGTTGGGCACTCCACTAAAGACTGATAGCTGCATTCTTCATACTACAGATATATTTCTGTGTCCATTGGATATAACCAATCAACAGTACGATGACCCTTCACAAATCGCTCGTAAGTATTGTTGGGCCAATTTACCATTTTGCCCGAGTAGTTATATCTAACTTCTTAAGTACCAGTGGTTCCTCTAATGAACAATAGTTCATAGTCCTACTATGACTAAACCCCTCTCAGGCCAAGAAAGGGTGTGGCACTATATTGTTCAAGACCCGGAATCAGCTCTTAAGAGAGAAATTTATCTACTTACCCCTTCTTCGAGGAAGGAGTGAATTTCATCTTGTGTAGCTGAGTTCCCAACTCCCCAATCAAATGAATCCCCAAAATTGTAGGCTTGTTGAGTCGGCGATCTAGCCACTCTCACTCATGCAAATCAAAGGACCGCCCTCATAGGCACGAGTTCACAACTCACTAGTCATCCTAGTGAAATGAAAGTCTCAATTATGAACGACGTTATATAAGGAGACTAAACATTTTGTGGTCCGGTCCTATACAAACTCCTTTATATAGAATATCCCTACTCGCATATCTAATACACGAGTGATCAGGATTAAATTATTTGTAGCACTTTACAACATTGTAACATCTAAAAAGTGGGTCATACTCGTTGTGTCACCAGGATAAGATACCCGACCTTATCCATATACTACAAACTATTTAGGTTATCACTTAAAACACGATCCACTTATACGTCTCCATATACATATTTAAGTTACAACGATAACCATGGATCTTAGTTTATTAGTTTGTGGTTAATGCAACTAAAATATTTTTGATACTTCATAGCAATGTGAATAAAATATCATATATTATAAATCACAGAATGTTTGTTCATACAAGTGTTTATAAACTACAGGACCCTACGCGATTTAGGGCATGAACTCCAACAATAACTCCAACATAAGTCTAAGTTGATCAATTTTAAACAATTTAAAATTAATTTGGACCTATATTTGCATGCAACTCTTGATTATATATTTTAAACTATCACGTTAAAACTATAATAGTTATATTTTAATGTTTTATAAAATATATAAATTTGCATCTAATGGCATTAATTAAATACAACAATTATATTTGTCTAAGTAATGTCATGCTCAATGCAAATTCCATTTTCATTAGATAAATATAACAATTATATAAATCATACATAAAAATAAAACATTTGAGCGATGGAACCCTGCAACAGAAGCATCTCTCGAGTAAGATCGCCTTGCATCCCGCGATTTTATTTTTATAATAAAACAATTGTTATACTAGACGTAATACAATAAACACATAAACTTGGATGCTATTAGGGAAAGGGTTAAAATAATTCTTATCTTTGTAGATTCCCCAAGTGCCACGAACAGTTCTCTCTAAGGTTTCAACGAACAGATCTCCAAATTGTCTCGATCATGAACAACTCCTTGAGCAATCTTGAACATGTTGAATTACAGAAACATGCATCAAAAGAAAACATTATCATTAAGCATTTTAATTCCTTAATTTTGACATCAAAATAAGCATGTTCATAGGGTATTAAGAGGATTTCAACGCATACCTTTGAAGATCCTCTTCAAACACGAATTTAAGCTGCAATCTTCTCCAATTGAAGTCATGGATCACTAAGAGATCTTCTCTACTATTCTCAGCCTTGAATTTGAGTGGTGAAACTTACAACTGGGCTGAATTTGTGAAGGTTTTGGTGTGGGTTGCAGAAAATAGTTTTCAGCTA
This sequence comes from Benincasa hispida, assembly GCF_027475165.1. Taxonomy (NCBI): domain Eukaryota; kingdom Viridiplantae; phylum Streptophyta; class Magnoliopsida; order Cucurbitales; family Cucurbitaceae; genus Benincasa; species Benincasa hispida. The sequence continues at coordinate 84,094,245 of NC_143489.1, read as the reverse complement.
CCTCATTTTTCTTTCAATTTTACAATTGAAGAGTTTTAACATTCACTTTCATGCAAGAACTCAAGAGACCAATTGATGTCACTTCAAATGCATGGAATTAATGGGCAATGTATGTGAATTGGAAGAATCCACCTCTTATTAGGAGAAGATTGGATGTTTTCACTAACAACTTAATTTTCAATTTTAATTTCTAATTTTATTTAATTCCAAAATTAACTAAAATATAATTTAATTAATTCTAAAGTAATTAAATTCAAAGTTTCAAAATCCAATTTCTCAAATTGAAATTTTAATTAATTAAATAAATTTAATTAATTAAATAATAATTTAATATCAAATATTAAATTATTCACACACCTAATTTTAAACATGAATATTATTCATGTAATTAATATTTAAATCAACATTTAAATATTATAAAATCTATAATTTTAGTTTAATTTCGATAAATTAAACGTTAATTAACTATATCAAATACAATTAGACAAACCCTAATATGAATTTGAACTATTCAAATTCAAACCCTAAATTTAATTTAGACACTTCAAATTGATATTCAATTTGAACACTTCAAATTGATATCATTCCAAATTCACTCAATTTACTAATTCAAAGTGTTCATGTTTTACGAGCTAGTAGATGAACCTTATAGATCTATAGATCGTGAGCTCTAATGATTTGAGATTAATTGGCTAAAACTCTTTAGACCGAATTAATCAATATTCGTTAAGTGTTGAGTCACATCACTATAGCACGATAGTTGCACTCTCCTCACTGTAGATATATTTGTGTCCACTTGATTTAACAATAATCAGTAAGACGACCATTCACAAGTTGTTCATAATAACGATTGGGTCAAATGTTGTTTTACCCTCGAAATTACATCTTACTCCTTAAGTTCCATTGATCCTCTAATGAACAATTGGTTTGTGATTCAATCAGTAAACCAGATCCATCTCGAGCCAATGAGAGGGTGGGGCCCCTTTTTGAGAAATACCTGCATTCAGCACTTAAGAGAACAACCTTCCTCCTATCCCTAAATCGGGTAGGTGTGAATTCCATCTTGCACCCTATGTCCCCAGCTATCTACCCGGTCTTACCCTTGACTAGGAGGCTTATTGAGCCGTTGCTATTGAGCCAACCCTCACCCATGAAAATCTAAGGATAATCCCAAATAAACAGAAGTTCATAGTTAACTCAAGATTAAGGTCAAGTTGCCTAGGTCATCTGAGTGAAATAGTCAATCTTAAATAGTAAACAACGTTATAAAGTAAGAGTGATTTATTTCTTGGTATAATCTTACGCAAACTCATTGCATAGGATACCCCCACTCCTCATGACAACACATGAACGAATCAGAATCACTTCGTTTATAGCACTTTACAACAGATTGTAACAAATACAGAGTAGGCCGCATTCGACAGTGTTACCAGAATAAGGTACCCAACCTTATTCATATACCATAGATCATTTTGGCTATTTACTCGAACTTGATCCATCTTTATGTCTCCACATAAAGTTCAAGTATACATATAATGACCATGGATCTTAGTTTATTGGATTTAGTCATTACAAGTGTAATTTACAAACTCAATAACAACTTTTTTTAAGAAATGTTAAATAACATCTTTATTGATCATAGAAAATGTTTAATTTACAAACTGCAAGTTTTAGGACATACGATCCAATAGAACACTACCACAAGAATTACCTCGTTATTCTCTGAGATTCCAATAGAGGGATAGGTGGTATCCAACCATTCGGAGAGAGAGAGAAGAATAAGGTTTTGAAGAGTAGAAAGGCTCAGAGAAAATTCTGCACAATAACACTAGGGAGTTGTGTATTGTCAGAGTTTCTCTATAATGAGAATTGTGTATTTAGTGCATTCCCAAAAAGCTGTAGGGAGGTCTTTATATAGAGAATGACCAAGTATCTTTCCCAATATATTTTCCTTTTCTATAATTAATTAAATAACATCTATTTAATTAATTAGTCCATTTAGTTAAATAACACTTATTCAATTAATTAGCTCAATTAAATAACACTTATTTAATTTGCACAATTAAATAACACTTATTTAATTTGCACAATTAAATAACACTTATTTAATTTTGGTTTACAAAATAATTAAATAACTACTTATACATTAAACTCAATTTAATTTATACGTTTAATTATCATATACATCTCATGTCCATGTGCAAAACCTCTCTATTAATTAATTCTTTGTAAATCTAATTCAATTGAATTAATTAATTTGAATCTTATTGAAATATTACTTTCTAATTTTATTATATATCATATCCATAATTAAATATATATTAATCACATTAATATATAGTTTCCTCAAATTAATGTGAACAATTCAAATTATCCCTCTTAAGTATCCTCTAGTAGCTAATGAGAGGACCTGGTGGATTTGTAGATCATAAGCTCCAATGATATGAGATTAATTGGTTAAACTCATTAACCAAGTTAATCAATATTCGTTGACTGTGGGTACACTCCATTAAAGATCCATAGCTGCACTTTTCTCACTACAGATATATTTATGTGTCTATGGATATAGACCAATACCAGTAAGTTAGTCTTGGATCCAATTACCATTTTACCCTTAGGTTAACTCTGTCTTTTTAACTACCGATGCTCCTCTAATGAAGAATTTGTTTATGGTCCAACCAATAAACAGAAACCCTTCTCGGGCAAATGAGAGGGTAGGGACCTTTGTTCAAATCCTGGAGACACCACTTAAAGGAACACTCATCTACTTACCCATAAGGAAGGATTGAGTGAATTTCATCTTGTATTATTATGTTCCCAACTCCCCACTCGGTCTTGTCCCCAAAATGGTAGGCATATTCGGTCGGCGATCTGGCCACCCTCACCCATGAAAATCAAAAGACAATTTCTCGTGAACAGGAGTTCATAATATACTTAAGATTGAGACTAAGTCGCCTAGGTCATCCTATTGATATAGGAACCAGACTAGTTAACGGTGTTATATCTTGTGGTTACTATTTCGCGGTTCAGTCTTATGCAAACTCATTTCATATGATACCCCTACTCACATGTCACTTACACGAATGCGTTGGATCATTAAGTTTGTATCAAATACAAAGTGGGTTGTATCTCTAGTGTTACCAAGATAAGGTATCCAATCTTATCCCTATACTATAGACCCTTTAGGTTGTATGTTGAACATTGATCCTTGTATGCTTCCACATATAGTTCAAAACTCATAAGATAGTCTTGGATGTTAGTTTATTGGATTTAGGGTTGTTAAGACAAAATAGACAACAACACAAACAATAACATTTATTGATTTAACATCTATAACACTTTATTGATGACGGTCAATTAATAGCATTTACTATCTACGAGTTTTAGGGCATAAACCCAACAACATTTACATACATCATTCCACTATATATTATAGCAATTTTAATAAAGCATGATGCATGGACATGCTTAGTGTAATCATACATCATTATGACATAACACTTATATCATGATGCATGAACATGCTAATTTAATCATGCATCCATAAAATATAACCCTTATATTTAATTATGATGCATGTACATGTTTATCCTAAGGTTGGTATTTTGAATCTATATGACACAATATTTAATATGAATTCAAATATTAATCTAAACATACATCCAATGAGTAATTAAATTAATTTAACCAGCAAAAATTGGATTAGTTTTGGCACCCTAATGCAAAAATAATTAATTAAATTAATATAACTATTATATCAATTTAATTAATTAATATTAATTAAATATAAAAACAAAATTAGGTCAAATGCTTCAACGGTTGTATCACTCCTCGCGCGCGCCGCCATAATTCCATCAAAGTTCGTAGCATCGCAACGACAAAGGACAGCGTCACGACACTATGAATTCCATGCGTTGCACCATACAGCCTCGCCTTTCAGCATTGCAACACTGCGATAGCAGTGTCACAATGCTAATAGGCAGAATATCTCTGTTTTGTACGTTTTTGCCTCTGAACTTGCCTCAAACACCTTTGTTTCTTCTGATCTCTTCAACAACAATTGCTCTATCGATCAGCATGGACATACAGATTTGTAGCAAGAATTAAATTTGCCCAAAAATTAAACAGACCCTTACATTTTAATCATATTAAAAATAATCTAAGTGCCAAAATCGAAAACATCCAATCTTGCAAACCTTTATTTAAAATGTAGATTTAAAGACCCACTTCTAAACTAAATTTTGTTTAAAAAAATATGAAGAAAGAAGATGCAAAAAATTGGTCTCTAATACCAATTGATGGGATTTGAATACCAAGCGGAAGCGTGTGAACGCCTTGAATCCCGCAAATCGATTTTTACATAAACAAAATCAATGTACTAAAACAGAATATGTGTAGAATAAACATATAAAATAGCATGCTTTGGAGAAACAAAAGAACCATTCTCACCTTTGTAGATTCTCAAGCTCCTAGAACGATCCTCTCGATATTCCAACAAACGACTCCTCCAATGATCTTGAACACAAGTGTCTCCTCGAACATTCTTGAACATGACCACGAGAATAACCTTGTTATTATCAAGGAATCCAATAGAAGGATACGTGGTATCTAACTATTGAAAGAGGGTGAGGAGGAAAAACCTTTAGGAGAGTAGACAAGATTTCTTTTTGTGGTTTAGGGAAAAATTTGCACAATGATTTTTTTTTTTTTTTTTCAAAAGGGCCATAAAGAATACTTTATATAGAGAATGATCAACCCCTTTCTCCAAGTCTTTTTCCAATTTTCCTTCGTACACAATTAATTAAATAACACTTATTTGATTAATTAGCATATTAATTAAATAACTATTTATACATTAAATACAATTTAACGTATATATTTAATTATCATAAACGCCGTATGTTTATGTGCAACACCTCTCTATTTATTAATTAATTCTTTGTGAATCTAATTCACTTGAATTAATTATTTGAATCTCATTCAAATGTTTCTTTCCAACTTAATTTGAATTATAAATCACATCCATAATCAAATACATATTAATCATATTAATATACAATTTTCTCAAATTAATTTGAACAATTTAAATCATTTCTCTTCAATATTCTTTAATGAGATAATGAGGAGACTTTGTGGACCTATACATCAGAAGCTCCAACGATATGGGATTAATTGGTTAAACTCATTAATCAAGTTAATCAATATTCGTTAACTATGGGCACACTTCACTAAGGACCCACAACTGCACTCTTCTTACTACAAATATATTTTTAAGTGCACGAATATAGACCAATAACAACAAGTTAGTCCTTCACGAGTGTTTGTAACTCCAATTGGATCAAATTATCCTTTTACCCTTGGTCTACCTCTGACTCCTTAAGTACTAGTGCTCCTCTCTTTTTATGGTCGAACTAATAAACAAAAACCAAACTTGGGACAATGAGAGGGTAGGATCCTTTGTTCAAGTCTTGGAGACACAATTTAAGGGAACACTCATCTACTTACCTTAAAGATGGAAAGGAGTGAATTCCATCTTGTATTATTATGTTCCCAGCTCGCTACTCTGTCTTATCCTCAAAATGGTAGGCCTATTGATTCGGTGAACTGGCCACTGTTACCCATATAAATCAAAGGAAAATCGTTCGTGAATAGAAGTTCATAATATACTCAGGATTAAAACTAAGTTTCCTAGGTAATCCTAGTGAAATTGAAACCTAACTAGTCGACGGTGTTACAGCTAGTGGTTACTATTTCGCGGTTTGGTCTTATGCAAACTCATTGCATAGGATACTCCCACTTGTCACCTACATGAATGCGTTCGATCATTGCGTTTGTATCAAATATAAAGTGAGTCGTATCCATAATGTTATAAACCCTTTAGGTTGTATCTTGAATATTGATCCTTGTATGTCTCCACATACAATTCAAGACTCATAAGGTAGCCTTGGATGTTAGTTTATTGGATCTAGGGTTATTAAAACAAAATAGAAAACAACACAATAATATTTATTGAATTAACATCTATAACTCTTTATTAATGATGGTCAATTAATAACACTCACTATTTACAAGTTTTAGGGCATAAAACCCAACACTCCTTTCCCTATCAGGTTAGCTATTTCTAAGGAAACTGTGCACAAGGAGGAGGTGTATTTTGTATAGTCTTCTTGTAACCCCCCAAAACTTCTCCCTAAGGATAAGTGAATTGTAAAGGTTGGTTGAGGTACTTAGAACCAAGGCTTGCGTTGGCCTTGAGAGAGTTTGAAGAGGAAGGCTAGAGTTGACTAAGTCATGGATAGGTATGTTCTAGAAGGTGGATGCACATAAAGATACGTAGTATGGAAATAAATTATTAAGTGTTGCCAAGAGTGGGCAGCATGCATTTGAGGTAGTTCAATGGGAGGAGAATGTATCACACCTTGAGCTAGTTTAGTAGGCCATGTGTGGTAATGAACAAGGGAAAGACAAGAGAGTGTTGGCCAAGCTAAGTAAAGGTAAGTAAAAGTAAGTAAAAGCCAATTAAGTGTTGAAGGCATGGTCAAGAGGATACTCAACGCATAGGTGGGGATCAAGGAGTTCGAGCATGGAGAATGCTATCTTCAGAGCATAGGAAAGCATGAGACAACCATTAGAGAAGAAGTTTTACCAAGAAACCCTAAGAAAAATAGCCTACTTGGATGCATAGCACAATGAAACATAAGAATTATGCTATGAACTCAAGTAGAGAAACCAGGCTTTAAGGAAGTGTTTGAAAACTAAGGAATGAGGAAAAGAGGGGAAGTTGTACGCATGAAAAGAGCTATCATGTGTCCAAATAAGCCTTAGAAAGGGTAAAAGTGATTTGCCATGCGTTGAGTAAAGGATATCTAAAAAGTAGGACCAAGTAGAACATGCAAGACACCTCAAACAAGCCTCATGTGTTGAAAATTGTGCAACAACCATGCGTTGAGAGAAAAAGAAATAAACTACATGAAGTGAAGGAACCTTACTTTGAAGATTTTGGCTTGATGAGAAGCAAACCATGTGTTGGTTGGCTTTCCATAGAGGTTAGATGGCCTTGAAGACACGTTATGCATTGAGAAGCTTGAAATCTAGTGATGCGTTGGGAGCAAGGGAACATCCATGCATTGAAGCAAGCTCCCATGCATCGAAAGTGAAGTGTTGGGTGGTGAAAGACACATAATATCGCTGAATCATGAGGTGGCATCATGAGAGTTAGCCAAATACGAGGAAAAGGCCAGCAAGGGAGGTTACATGGCAAGATTGAGAAAGCTGGAATTCATGCAGAATTCCCTATAAATATAGGCTATAAAAAGATGATTAATTTGGCCCTTTTTACTTAGCCAAAAAAGGTGATCTTTGAGGCTTCTGAAAGCTGAATGAGTGAGGAAGAAAATATAAGGTGGCTAAAAGAAAAATTCAACTAATTGATACTGAAATTCAAAGACGATTCAAGGTAGTGCAGATTCTAAGTTCAATCGAGTGGTCCGTGATGTTTGATGAATTTCGAGCTTTTCAAGAAGCATTAAGGGCTCCAATTTTAGGTAAGTTAGTTAAAAGAATATGTAAGAGGTTCATAGGAGGAAGTTTCGAATTTTAATGAATAGATTGTGAGTTATATGTTTTGAAAGGTTAACCTAGGATTTTAGAGATGAAGAAGCAAGCAATTAACTAAGGGTTGAAAGAAACAAGTGATGTGAGCATTTTGCTCGTTCTAAAAAGAGGATTTCTAACTAAGTTGAATATCTTTAAGTGTTAATATAAACCTGGGTTTCCATGAGAAGATTGGGCTAGAAGGATGCCCAAAAGGGAAGAGAACTCGATAAAGGTAAGAATTTGAAGCATCCCAAGTAGGCTGAGGTGTCCGGAACATTCTGAGCTCTAGAGAAGGAATTAAAGGCTTAAATTTGAAGGTAAACTTCTTGAGAGATAATTTCAAACAAGTTTCATGAGTTTTGTCTAATTGTTATGCACCCAAAGAGGGACCATGCACCAAAAGAGGGACCATGCGTAAAAAGAGGGACCATGCGTCCAAAAAGGGACTAGTTTCCTTAGCCTGGTAGGTTATTACTAGAAGTTTGTGGAAGGTTTTTTGAAGATAGCCCTTCTATTAAATAGTTTGTTATGGAATGAACACATGCGTAGTAGAAGAAAAATGGATCTAAAGTACTCTAGTTAGATTAATTATAAAGATAAGCATGCATGCAATAAAAAACAGGGGGGGGGGGGGGAGAGGAAGAATACAACCTCTATAGTATTTGAATCTTCTCCAAATCAACTCCAATCTCCTCACGAACGGTTCGTAGACCACCATGAGAGTCTTCCTGACTATTCTCTGACCTTAGAATGGGATGGTGGGATCCAACGAGTGACTAATTTGGAGAGGAAAAAACTAAAACTTTTAGAGAAAATTGAAATGAGATTATCAAATAATCTCATCCAATTCCACTATGGCCAAGAATTCTACAAAAGCATTAAACACTCCCTTTTAAAGACCATTACATGCAAACATGCAACTTTGAGTTTGATGAGAATTTAACACTAAAAAACCACTAACTCAAAGTGGGATTTAATGGAACAAGTGTTTTCAAATGAAGACAACACTTAGCCATGCAAAAGTTGGCATTTCCCACTCACAAATGTTGGATTTTTCCACTAACTTGGTCAAAGTTTGACTCTCAAAGTCCAAAGTCAAGAAATTTGACTTTTTGACTTTAAAAAAATCAAAAGTCAACAATTTGACTTCCATTACATTTTTTTACCTAGTCAACAATATGACTTTTAATGCAATTTTGACCAAATTCATTTAATTTAAAAAATTAATTCTAATAATCAATTTTAAAGTTAAATTAATATTAAATAATTAATTACACAATTTAATTAATTTAATTTAATATTAAATCCAATACTAATACCAAATATCTCCTATCTTATCTAGATAAGATACCCATTAAATTTGAATAAATAAAAAACCAATTCATTAAATTTTCAATTTTCTCTCTATTTATGTTTAATTCACAATTAAACATTAGGTTAAATATATCGTATATATTTAACGCTTTGCTCCAAAAACCGAATTTGTACACTTCAAATTCGTACGTCACAGTGTTCTAAGATTTAGTCCGATATGAGCTAGTAAAGGAACCTCATGGACCTAAAGATCATGGGTTCCAACGATCCACAATTAACTGGTTAAACTCTTCGACCTAATCAACTATCATTCGTTAACTACTGGGTCACTCCACTAAAGTTCAATAGTTGCATTCCTCTAATTGTAGATATATTAAGTTAACCCTTCACGGCTGGGTCAAAAGTTCTTTTACCCCCGAGATTATATCTAGCTCCTTAAGTCTCACTAATCCTCTAATGAATAATTGGTTTATGATCCAATCACTAAACCGAGTTCCTTTCGGGACAATGAGAGGGTGGGGCCCTTGTTCAAGACCTGGAGTCAGTACTTAAAGGAACAATCTCTCTACTATCCCAAAAAGCGGGAATGAGCGATATCCATCTTGCACCCTATGTTTCCGGCTATCTACCCAGTTTTACCCCTGAAATGAGAGGCTTATTGAGCTAGCGCTATTGAGCCAACCCTCACCCATGCAAATCTAAGGTTAATTCCGAATAAATAGAAGTTCATAGTTAACTCAAGATTAAGATCAAGTTACCTAGGTCATCATTTTGAAATAGTCAGTCTTGAATAGTAAACAACGTTATAAAGTAAGAATGACTTAATTCTTGGTTCAATCTTATGGAAACTCATTGCACAAAGCGCCCCTATTCCTCATGTCAATACATGAACAAATCAGGATCACTTCATTTGTAGCAGTTTACAACAAATTATAACAACTACAGAGTGGGCCGCATCCGATAGTGTTACCAGAATAAGGTACCCAACCTTATTCATATACTATAGACCGTTTTGGTTATTTACTGAACTTGATCCACTCCTATATCTCCACATAAAGTTCATGTATTCAAATAATAGTCATAGATCTTTAGTTTTTTGGATTTAGACTTTACAAGTGCAATTCACATATTCAATAACAGTTTTATTGAATAAACATCAATAACATCTTTATTGATAATAGAATACGTTTAACATTACAAACTACAAATTTTAGGATATACAACCCAACAATTTGACCAGAAGAGATGCAAAATTCAAATAGACACAGAAGTACGAGGATAGTTTTTAGGAATTGAAGCAAATATTGGTTTCCACACCAATCCTAATTCTTCCAGTCCCGGGTAGGGAGTTTGAGATTACGGTGATGCTTTCACATAAGGATTTGGAAGTGTATTAATGTGAAAAGGGAAAATAGTTGCCTATGCTTCTAGATAGTTGAAGAAGCATGAGCATAATTATTCTACCCATGATTTGGAATTGGTGGTTATAGTATTAACTTTAAAAATATGGAGAAATTACCTATTTTGTGAACAATGCCATATATTTACTGATCATAAGAGTTTGAGGTATATCGTTGATCAAAAAGAGTTAAACTTGAGATAGAAGAGGTGGTTAGAATTGATTAAAGACTATGATTGTATCATTGAGTACCAGCCCAGGAAGGCAAATGTAGTGCTGAGCATCGGAGTTTATCGCTGCCCGTAAACCCTTGCTAAACAAATAATATTTATAAATCATAGAGCGAACTACTTATACTAACTGATATTACAAGCGGCAAGTCCGGGGTCAAACCACGTGGAAGCATAGAAGATTAGTTCATCGAAGCTCATTTTTAGTTAAAGTGGTAAAATGAGAGGGGTTGGTGTGGATTGGAATAGTCGAAATACAAAGAAATAAAATGCAATGAAATTAAAAGATAGAAATGCAATCAATCGAGATGTTCCAGTTTAAAGGACGATTATTGAAATGACTCAATGTAATCTTTTTCATCGAATTATTCTAATGCAATTTTAATTTCTTGACTATGCCTAGCCCAATTTATTGGAATCCCAATCAATGGTCCTAATTACCTAATTAATCAAAATACATAGAAAATGAATATGCTTTATACAAATTTATAAATTGCATTAAGTTTTAGGGATAACGCTAGGATGAGTGTTCGACTTCCAACATCTAATCAAACATTCAATGTGATCTAATCAAACATTTTATTCATTTTACATAATGAATTGCAAGCCTAATTAACCTATTGTTTCCTTTGAGATTAACCTATAATTATATGTCACATGTTACAAGCCAATCTCCAAACATTTAAATTACACAATAATTTATTGGTTGTTAATCAATAATGAAATTATGCAATTCATAAACACAAGATTCAGATTGAAACCCATAGACAAGAATATAGAAATTACATTCAAACAAAACTCCCAAAATTCCATAAACTAGAGAAAGCCTAGAACTTACCTTCTGATAGAATCAAGAAGACAAATCTTGCTCCATCTTAACTAACTACATGAGAGGAAGGAAGAAATTGGAGAAAATTACAAGTGGAGAGATGGGAAGATGAAGAAATCAACTTAGGCGTTGATTGAGGGTCGATAGTCTGCCCTAAATCGAAGAAAGAATCTTATATACTGTAGTTGTAGCGTTGCCACGCTGCAATCCAATGTTGAAACACTACAAGGCCTCGCACGCACCTCCATCAATAATCGGAGCGTTGCAAAGTTTCCTTGTTTTTCGCATTATGGAGGCTGCTGCCTTATAGTATTGTGCAACGCTCGGTTGAGCATTGCAATGCTCCGTCCAATGACATTTTTGTCCTTTCACGTTTTTTTGAAGTTCGGTTGCTCAAATTAGTGTCTAATTGCACCAAATTAACCCTAAACAGCTCGTAACGGTTGATTCTACCTAAAAAATGCTTGATACCTATAAAAATACTAAATAAACACATTAAACATAGTAATGACCTATAATTAAGAAGAGGAAAATAACACGTTTTTTATTCTATCAAACAAGCCCAACTTAGTTCTTGATCGTCCTCGAGCAAGGTAGAATCACACTTTCACATAAAAATAAATGCTTGCTCAATCAAAAACTTCGTTACTCTAATCTCAACAGTCTCTATGGATAAGATTTGCAATAAAAAATGAAATTTGACTATAATCAATCAATGAAGCACATTTTAAAAAGGAATCTAAACTATTATGTATGAATGAGTCTGAAACCCTACTAATTAAGCCAGCAAAATCCTGAATGGTTTTATAAGGCTCTCAACTCGTATCCCCTAACTCTAGCTCAAGGGTTCAAGAGCTAAGCCTCCTAGACTCAACAATGCAATGACACACTTAAGGAAACAAATTTTTTTTTTGTCCTTTTCTCTCTCTCTCTCTCTCTTTTTTTTTTTTTTTTTTTTTTTACATAAAAAAAGGAACCCTTATTTAGACATGTCACCTTCTTTTTGGCTTTCCCACAAGGGCTACATGAAAGACATCCAAATACAAGCAACGTCTCCTAACAAGGTGTCGAAGCTTACTCATTCCTTTGGGTACTTTAGCTGAGAAACGGGTGTTATAGCTGCCCCAGGTTAATCATAGCCCCAAGAAAGAGGAGTAATCCTCTTCAAAAATAACATACAAACTTCCTTTACTTTATAACATGCTTTTCCTTTTACAAACTTTTCTTTTTATTTACTCTACACTTAGCTTTTACAATACAAAACAAGAGTTTGGCAAAAAAAAAAAAAAAAAAAAAAAAAAAAAAAAAAAAACTTAGGCATGCATTATTAGGTTGAGCTTTTAGTCACTTAACACCTATCACCTAGGCTTTTTGAGGTGACAACAAATATACAAGCCACATAATACTATTCTAAGCATGCAAGACCTAATTCTGTTAAACAAAGGACTTAGGCGTGCATGAGAGATAAGATTTTTTTTTTAAAACGAGCTAAAAATAACGATCATGCTCTTAAAACATAATTTGATGCAAACCGAATCACAAAGAGAGTGCGTCATCAGCTACTCATCATAACAAACCAAGTAAGAGAGCAAGCAAGCAATTCAAGCACACAAACATTGTCTGAGTACAATACTTAAGGACCCAAAGCTATCATAACATACTCTACCCCAACTTAAAATGATACATTATCCCCAATGTATCTCTAATCTAAGTCCAATAAAATAAAAGATCCAAGGGAATAGAAAAACTCCCCTGATGACGTTTTCGCACACTGGATGATGGTGTGAGGGTTGCCTTAAATTGATCTTCTTCTTTAAGGCAAAGGGAAAAAGAACCTACATAAGAAAAAGAAGAAGCTAAGCTATGAAAGCAATAAAGGAAAGCAGTAAATTTTTTTCACCTGGCTCTCTTCAGGAATGGAAAATTTTTAATGTCGATTGTTCACCATGACCTTTCTGAATGGCTATCTTGAGGAGAATATCTATATGTATCAACCAGAGTGGTTCATTAAATAGGGTCAAGAGCAAAAGATTTCCAAGCTTAAAAGATCCATTTATGGGTTAAAATAAGCATCTTGATCTTGGAATATAAGATTTGACACTATGATCAAATTTTATGGATTTGAACATAATGTTGACAAACCTTGTGTATACAAGAAAATTATCGACAAGACTATAGCTTTTCTGGTATTATATGTTGATGATATCCTGCTCATTGGGAATGAGATAGGATTTCTTAATGATGTTAAGGGATGGCTAGCATCGCAATTTTAAATGAAAGATTTAGGAGATGCTCAACATGTTCTTGGAATCCAAATTATTTGGAATTGCAAGAACAGAGCGCTAGCTTTAACTCTGTTGGGAATGTTCTATAACTCGCAGTTCATAAATTTTGTGTTAAACATTATATTTATCAATAAAATATTATTGAGTATCTTATTCAATAAAGTCATTAATATTGCTTTCTATTATAAAAATCCAATAAACAAATCCATGACTATAGTATGAATACTTTAACTTTATGTGGTGACATATACATGATCAAGTTATAGTATATAGCCTAAATGGTCCATAAGTATATGGATGAAGTTGGGTATTTCATCCTGGTAACACTATTGGATGCGACCCATTTTGTATACTAATATAAATGATATGATCCACAAATCATTCATGTAGAGACATGTGAGTGAGGGCATCCTATGCAATGAGTTTGCATAAGATTGGACCTCGAAATAGTCAATTTTCTATATAACGACCGTTTACTATTAAAACTGACTATTTCAAACTAAAATGATATAACGTAACATGATCTTAATCCTAAGCTAACTAAGAACTCCTGTTTATTTTAGGGTTATCATTTGATCTGCATAGGCGAGAGTAGTCCATCAACATTGCTCAATAAGCCTCCCATTTTAGGGATAAGACCAGGTAGATAGTTGGGGACATAGCTATGCAAGATGAAATTCACTCCTACCCGACTTAGGGTTAGCAGATAGGTTGTTCTTTTAAGAGCTGATGCCTAGTCTTGAACAATAGGGTCCCGCCTTCTCTTGGTAGAGAGGGATATGATTTATAAAAGGTATTATAAATCAATTGTTCAATAGAGGGTAAGTGGGAGCTTAAGGTGCAAGATATATTTACAGGGGTAAACCGGTAGTTTTGACCAATTATAAATATGAATGACCTGTGAATGTCAACTTACTGATTATGGTCAAAATAGACAGAAATATTTCTACAGTGAGGAGGATGCAACAATCGAGCTATAGTGGTGTGCCTTGATAGTTAACTAATAGTAATTAATTTCGTTTAAAGAGTTTAACTGATTATTACAAATCTTTGGAGCTCATGATCTATAGGTCAATTGGGTCCCTCTACTAGCTCATAAATTGGAATAACAAATTGAGTGTTTATTGGATTAATTTTGGAATTAAGGTTATGAATTTAAAATGTACAAATTTAATTTTTAAGGTTTTCAATTGATTGTATTTGATACAATTAAAAACGTTTAATTTAGTTGAAATTAAATGAACTTAGAGAATCAATTAATATTTAAATTATGATTTAAATATGAAATTGAATCATACTGATGAAATTGGTGTTTTACTAATTTAATATTAATATATTAAATTAGATTTTTCCAATTTAGGAAAAATCCACTAACTACACTATAATAGAATTTCACCAAATTCCAATTGATTTTTGCAATTATCACCAAGTAGGTGGTGCCATTCATGCAACCCTACTATCCTGCATGATTTCAGTGTATATATATATTATTCATGCAAAGAAATTTAGTAGGATTTCTGGAAAATTTGTCTGAAGTGCTGCAGAAACAAAAACCCTCACAAAAACACCAAAATTTCTCTCCAATTTAGCTAGATTTGAGTGTTTCGACCACATATTCCTTCTTAAGCTTTGTAGAGAAGATCTTGGTGGTGGTCTTGTAGAAGTTTCAAGCTCAATCTTGGAGTATTACTTCTGATTTCATGCATTAAATATTCAAAGGTAAAGTTTGCTTCAAACCCTCTATGAATATCACTTAAATAGCATGTTTAAAACTTAAATTAAGAGTAGTTTGAGTGCTTATTGATTCTGATTGTTCCACTGCATGTTATATTACTCCTTCAATCAAGCATCTTATATTGATAAGATCTTGTCTATGTTAGATTGGTGTCCTAATTCTCCTAGAGTCTCGTTGTTTGTAAAGATACAGATTGTTTGATGAATAAAATAATTGTTATTTCATTCTGACATTTACTCATATCCAATAAACAAAGCTCCTTGGTTATCTTATGTGAACTTAACATGTATATGTGATATATAAGTAGATCATGCCTTAAGTGACACCTAAATAGGTCTATAGTATAAGGATTAAGGCGGGATACCTGATCCTGATGACACTACGGATACGGTCCACCTTGTAGATGTTTGCAAGTGTTATAAACTACTACAGATGGTAGATCCGAACCATTCATGTGGAGACGTGTGAGCGGGGTGTCCTATACAAAGAGTTTGTATAAGTCCTGGACCACGGATGTCTGGATTCTGTATATAACGTCATTGATACTAGAGACTTGCATCTCACCTAAATGACCATAGGTGACACGACCTCAATCCTAAGTGTTTTGGAAACTCCTGCCTTTGAGGGCGGTCTTTTGATTAGTATGGGTGAAAGTGGCCAGATTACCAACTCAACATGCCTACCTTTTTGGGAACTTGTCTTATTTGGGAGCTGGAAAATCAATCCACAAGATAGAATTCACTCCTTTCCCGAAGCAAGGATAAGTAGAGAGATTGCTCCCTTAAGGGCTGATTCCGAGGTTTGAACATAGTGGCCACAACTTCTCTTTGGAAGAGAGAACTCAGTCATAGTAAGACTATGACTTATGTTCATTAGAGAGATTAGTGGTACTTAAGGAGTTAGATGTAACTGCAAGGGCATAACGGTTATTGGCCCAGCTATACTTACGAGCGATCTGTGAAGGGTTGTCACACTTTTGATTGGTTAAGATGGACACATAATATATCTGTGGTAAGAAGAGTTCAGCTATCGATCTTTAGTGGAGTGTCTGTCAGTTAACATATGGTGGATCCCGTGACTATAGAGTTTAGTCAGTTATTCACGTACCGTTGGAGCTTCGAACTACAGGTACATAAGGTCCCCTTGGTAGCTCAATGGATTCAGTTGAGGATCAGTTCTTAGTGTTGATTTGAAATGTTCAAATTGACAAGAGGTAATTCGATTATATATGATATGATCGAGATGATGTGTGAGTTACATCTAGTGGAGGATTAATGTAAATGAGATTTACATTAAGTGCCATGGAAAAGAAAAGGAACTATGGTTTATATGATTCATGAGATGAAATATTAAAACTATAGGCTATAAATATAGTATGATAAGTTAATTATCATTTACATTTATAATAATATTAAATATTAGATAATTAAATCTTTTTCTCTAATAACCAATTGAATGGGAGGTTATTGGTGGTTCATGGTAACCGTGAGATGAAAGGAAAATTGTTTCCTAATTTTAATAAGTTTTTTGTCAAAATTGATTTTTGAGATTTTCTCTCTCGAAAAAACATCTCACGGAGCTTGTCATGTAAATACGGATTTACTAAACAACATTTGTTTTAGTAAACAATTGTGTAGTGTTTTGTAAGCGACAGACATGTAGCTAAACTATGAGCTAAACGATCGCTTAGCTTTTGCTAAATGATTCGGCATCGACCTATACGATAGGTTCAACCTTCTCCCACCTGCCCAATCGTATACATGATTGTTGTTTCCTCCATTCTTCTATCTCAAATCAAGTCCACACAGAGCCCTCTAAATTCTCACACCGAGAATACCAAGGTAGCCTTCTTGGTGGTGTCATACTCAACTCGGTGTCGTTGAGGTTCTGTAAGGGCCGTTCGTGTTCTTGCTGGAGTGTTCATGACAAAGGCGATCGCGAAGTTTCGTGTACAGTGTTCGTGTTGTGGAACGGTTGCATTGTTCGAGCGTTCGAGGTTTCTATGTTCGAGCGTTCGTGAGAAGGGAGCGTCGAGATGAGTCTACAAATGTTCGTAGCATTTCGGCTTGTTCATTTGTAGTTTTCATGTTGTAGTTTCTATTTGAATGCATAACCATTTGTTTCTATGTACGACTATAATTTTTAATGTTCATACATGATTGTAATTTGGAATGATCTATTCCGCTGCTCATGAAAACCCTCGTGTTCAATTTCCTTTAGCCTAGATATAAGATGCAAAATTCCAAGAAAGATCAGTTACCTTTCAGGCACAAAATTCATCTGTCTAAGGAATAGTGTCCTAAGACACCTCAAGAGATTGAGGTTATGAAACGAATTCCTTATACATCAGCAGTTGGGAGCTTGATGTATATCATGTTATTTACAAGTCAAATATATGCTATACAGTTAGAATAGTCAGCAGGATTCAGTCTAACCTTGGATATGATCATTGGACTGTCGCATCCTCAAGTATCTTTGGAGAATAAGGGACTATAAGCTTGTGTATGGTACTAAGGATCTGATCCTTCGAGATACACTGATTATGACTTTTAGACCGATGTGGATTTTAGGGAATCAACTTCGAGATCAGTATTCACTCTAAATGGAGAAGTTATAGTATCGAAGAATATAAAGCAACATTGTATTGCTGACTCCACCATGAAAGTTGAATATGTAGTTGCATGTGAAGCAACAAAAGAAGTAGTATGGCTAAGAAAGTCCTTGACCGATTTGGAAGTGGTTCCAAATATGCATCTGTCTATCACCCTGTATTTGATAATAGTGGAGCAGTTGCAAATTCCAAAAAATCCAGGAGCCATAAGCACGGGAAGAACATTGAGCGCAAATGGGAGACGTCATCGTCATACAAATAACCTTAGAAGACAATCTGACTGATCCATTTATAAATGCCCTCACGGCTAAAGTGTTCGAGGGTCACCTAGTTGGACTAAGACTACGAGATTCATAAATCTAAGGCAAGTGGAAGAATTCATGGGTATCTGATGTTCTAGTTTATTGTATTTATATTTATTTTCTCATACTCAACATTGTATATATTTATATATATGTAAACCCACTAGAGTTTTAGTCCAAGTGGGAGTTTATTGGGTTGTATGTCCTAAAGCTCGCATTTTGTAATTTTTGAACATATTCTATTTGCACTAAAGTTGTTATTAGGGTTTATTCAATAAAATTTTTTTTGAATATGTAAATTGCACATGTAAAAATTAAATACAATAAACTAACGAACCCCTGACTATAGCATGAATATTTGAACCATATGTGGAGACATAAAGGAGGATCAGGTTTGGGTATATAACCAAAATGGTCTATAAGTATAAAGATAGGGTTGGGTACCTTATCCTAGGGACACTATGGATGCGGCCCACTTTGTATTTGATATAAATGAGTTGATCCCAAAATCATTCATATGGAAACATACGAGTGAGGTCATCCTATACAAAAGATGTTTGCATAAGACCAGACCACGAAATAGTTACTTTTCTTTATAGCGTCGTTTACTATTAAAACTGACTATTTCAACTCTCGATAGCCTAAGATAACTCGATCTCAATCTTGAGCTGACTACAAAATCCTATTTATTCAAGATTATTCTTTAATCTTCAATGATGATAGTAGCTGAACATCGTCGCTCAATAAGCCTCCTATTTTAGAGGTAAGGCCGAATAGATAGTTGGAGTCATAATCCTACAAGATGGAATCCACTCCTACCCATTTTCAAGGATAGCAGATAGGTTGTTCCCTTGAGTAATGACTCCTAGTTTTGTACAAAGGGCCCGCCCTGTTTATGATTGAGAGGGACACAGTTTAATGGTAGGACCATAAACTAATTGTTCATTAGTGGATCAGTTGAGACTTAAGAAGCAAGATATATTATAGGGGTAAAATGGTAATTTTGACCCAGCTGTGAATACGAACAACCCATGAAAGATCGACTTATTGATCATGGTTAAATCAAGTGGACAAAAATATATCTACAGTGAGAAGAGTGCAACTATTAAGCTTTAGTGGAGTGACCTGCTAGTTAATGAATGTTGATTAATTCGGTTCAAAGAGTTTAACCAATCAATCTCGGATCGTTAGAGCTCATGCTTTGTAGGTCCATTAGGTCCTTCTACTAGCTCATAAATGGACTAAACCTTAGAATAGTGTGATAAGAGAATTTCAAATGTTCAAATTCGGTTTATGAGAATTGTTAATGATATATGATATAATTAACATTTAATTATTGAATTAAACGATATTGGAGTATTGAAAAATATTTAAATTTTATTTAAGTATGAATAGGGATTCATATAAGAAATTTGTAGTTTAATGATTTGATATTTGATATTAAATTATTTTAATTAAATAAATTGTTTAGTTGATTATTTAAAATCAATTTCATCTAATATTAATTATTTTTTATTATTTTTATTTAAAATCTAAATTTTGATTGTGTGATTTCAAAATTAAAATTGATTTTCATGAAAATCATTTTAAATTTGAAAATTAATGAAAGTGGGTTTCTCCCACTTTTACCACTTTCAATTTCACTTTTTTACGTGTTTGGTGTCAAGTTCTAGTAATTTTCAATTGCATGATTGATTTTGATAAAAATAAATTTTAATTTGAAAAAAAAAAATTATTCATGTGGATTGAGTTTTGAATAGGGAAAAGTGTTCTCTCAAACTCTTCACACCAAACTCTCATATTCAAAAATTTCCTCAAATTCATTTTCATTTTGGATCCCACAATCCAATCCAAGGCTAGAGAATAGTAAGGAAAACACTTATGGCGGTCTACATCTTGTTGGAGAGGAGATTTCAACTTAAGATTGGAGCTTTGAAGAGATTTTACAAAGGTTGTTCTCTTCAAACCAAATTTTCTATTTTCATAACATGCATGCTTAATCTCTAAAATTAATGTACTTAGAGTGCTTAAATTCTAATTGCTTTCGTTTGTTGAATGTCAACACCATCAATGTTTACTCTTGTGTATGATGATTTTCAGTTCCCCATCATGCATCCTGCTGATATTTTGGTGTAATTAGCTGACCTTTCCCTTGTTAGTTCAGTTGGTATGATAGAAGATATGCTTGTTAGAGTCAATAGCTTTACCTTCCCTTCTGATTTTTATGTCATAAATATGAATGTTGATTCTACTGCTTCTGAGTTACTCGCGCTATTAAATCGACCCTTCTTAAATACTGCTAAGGTTAATATTAATCTTGATAGGGGCTCTCTAACCCTTAGACATGAAGATAAAATTGAAAAAAATTGTGATCGGTTCTCCTTCTACTACTTATCTTGCATTTTTCAATTTTGTTATGTTTCAGAACAGTGGCCAACCCCCTAAGTTGGGGTGGGAGATGGCAATGATGGAGTTAGTAATATGAAAGCGGAAGCAAAAAGGATCTTAAGCACTCTAATTTCATTAATTTAAGGATTAGGCATACTTAAACAAGATTGTAAAAACAGAGTTTTGAGTGTACCTTAATATAGCTCAAAATTGAAACTGTTCACAACTTGTTCTTTATCACGAACACTTTGTGGATCACTGCTAGAGCCCTTCCCGCTATTATCCTACCTAAGAATGGATTGTGGGATCGAATTTGTGATGAATTTTGAAGGAAAAATTGAGTTTATGAGAGTTGGAGGTGTTTTTGTTTGTGAGAGAAAAGTTCAGCTTCCCAAGCCTTCAAGAAGAGATAATCTCAACAATTCATCTTCTATTTAAAAAAAGGAACATGCAAGAGTGAACTCATCTCCATTTGACAACGAAAAAAAATGCAACAACACTAAAGTAATGGGATTTTAGATGTTAAGTAGAAAGTTTTGGATAATTCCACTAACACATTTTTACTTAATTTTTTGAATTTAAAAACTTCAAAATTTAAATAAATTTTTATAAAATTAATTCAAATAAAATTAATTTTGAATAATTAATTAAATAATTTAATTAATATTTAATTTAATATTAAATATTAAATTATTCAAAATTAATATTAAATAATTAATTAAACAATTTAATTAATAAAGATTAATTTAATATCAAATACTAAATTAATAATTAACACCAATCTCGATCATGAATC
The DNA here is from genome assembly GCF_027475165.1 of Benincasa hispida. Lineage (NCBI taxonomy): Eukaryota > Viridiplantae > Streptophyta > Magnoliopsida > Cucurbitales > Cucurbitaceae > Benincasa > Benincasa hispida. Next base: position 84,072,760 of record NC_143489.1, on the reverse strand, counting down.
TTTATTCATGCGAGTAATATTTAAATCATAGTTAAATAATTTTCAACTCACCAAATCATTTAATTCATAATTAAACAATAATGTGTTAAATATATCGAATATAAATAACGATTATTCCCTAAGTCAAATTTGAACAATTCAAATTCTTCCATCACACAGTTCTAAGGTTTATTCCAATATGAGCTAGTAGGGGACCTAATGAACCTATAGATCATGAGATTCAACGTTTCGAGACTAATCGACTAAACTCTTTAACCTAGCTAACCAACATTCGTTAACTATCGGGACACTCCACTATAGCCTTGTAATTGCACTCTCCTCACTATATTTTTGTGTACTTGATACAATCATGATTAGTAAGTTGACCCTTCACAGGTTGTTCGTAATTATAACTGCATCAAAATTATCATTTTGACTTATATAATTACATTTTGTTCCTTAAGTCCCAGTGATCCTCTAATGAAAAATTGGTTTATGGTTCAACCACCAAATCGAGTCCCTCTCGAGTTAACGAGAGGATGGGATCCCTTGTTCAAGTCTCGAAGTCAGCACTTAAGAAAACGACCTATCTATTATCCCTAAAACCGGGTAGAAGTGAGTTTCATCTTGCAAGACTATGTCCCCAACTATCTACCCGATCTTATCTCAAATAGGAAGGGGGGGGGGGGGGGGGGCTTATTGAGTCAGCGAACTCGAGTCACTCTCACCCATGTAGATTAAAAGATAATTCCAAATAAATATGAGTTCATAGTTAGCTCAGGATTAAGATCGAGTTACCTAGGCTATCATATGGAAATAGTCAATCTTAACAGTAAATGGCGTTATAAAGTAAAAGTGACTATTTCGCGGTCCAATCTTATGCAAACTCATTGCATAAGATGCCCCCACTCGCATATCTCTATATGAACGATTCAGGATCACTTTATTTGTATCAAATACAAAGTGGGCCACATCAATAGTGTCCCTAGGATAAGGTACGCAGCTTAATCCTTATACTATAGATCGTTTTGGCTATTTACTCGAACTTGATCTACTTTTATGTTTTCATATATAGTTCAAGTATTCATGTAATAGCCAAGGGTTCTTAGTTTATTGAAGTTAGGATTTTTTAAGTGCAATTTACATATTCAATAACATCTTTACTGAATGAACCTTAATAACAACTTTATCGTAAAATAGAATGTGTTCATTGTTTACAAACCATGAGTTTTAGGATATAAAACCCAACAAATTCCCACTTTGACTAAAACTCTAGTGGGGCCATTTACATATTGTGTTCTTAGTTTATTGGAGTGTGAGAGAAAAACATAACAATAAACTAGGGCATGACATACTCATGTTCTCTCCCACTTGCCCTAGATTTACATAACTCGTAGTCCTAGACTTACTAGGTGATCTTCAAACACTTTAATCGTGAGGGCTTTTGTAACTGAATCAACAATGTTGTGCTCTGAGGCAATCTGTTTGACGATCATGTCTTCTCATTGCACAATCTCCATGATGAGATGATATTTACGCTCAATTTGTTTCTCGTGCATATGGCTTCTGGGTTCTTTAGAATTTTCAACTATGCCATTGTTATCACAATAGAGGGTGGGCAGATGCATATTTCGAACTACTTCCAAATCCGTCAAGAAATTCTTAAGCCATACAACTTTCTTTGTTGCTTCACATGCAGCTATGTACTCGACTTCCATGGTGGCCAGCAATACAACCTTGCTTTAAACTCCTCCAAACTACTGCTCCTCTGTTTAGAGTGAATATTGATCCCGATGTAAACTTCCTTGAATCTTTATCGGTTTGAAAATCAAAGTCAATGAATCTTATAAAGATCAGATACTTAGCGTCATACAACAACATATAGTCCTTCGTTTTCATAATATACTTGAGGATATTTTTAAACGCAGTTCGATGATCATATCTTGGATTGGATTGTTACCTGCTAATTATTCCCACAGTGTAGCATATGCCAGGTCATGTACATAGCATAGCATACATCATACTACCAACTGTTGATGCATAGGGATTATGTCTCATAGTCTCAACTTCTTGAGGTGTCTTAGGATCCTTTTTCTTCGACAGATGAACTTCATATTTGAAAGGTAATAAACCCCTATTGGAATTCTACATCTTATATTTAGACAACATCTTGTCTATATAGGATGCTTAAGATAGAGCTAACATTCTATTCTTGCGATTCTGAATGATTATGATTCCAAAAACATACTGAGCCTCTCCCAAATCTTTCATTCAAAATTGATTTGCTAAACATTGCTCAACATCAGTACATCATTCCCAATGAGTAGGATGTCATCAACATGTTGGCGATGATGCCCTAAACTCTCGTTGGGTTCTATAGTTTGTAAACACAGTTTTGAACAAATGCTTGTGATATATTATATATGATATTTTGTTCACTTATGTCTATGAACATTCGATGTTTTAATTGCTTTACCACAAACCAATAAACTAAGATCCCTGATTTTCATTTGTAACTTAAGCATGCATGTGGAGACATATAGGTGGATCATGCCTTAAGTGATAACCAAAATGGTCTGTAGTATATGGATATAGGAGGAAAACCTTATCCTGGTAACACTATGGATGTAGCCCTCTTTATAGAATAGTTACAAATGTTGTGACTTGCTACAGATAGTCTGATCCTGATCATTCATGTGGGGACATGTGAGCGGGGGCATCCTATACAAAGAGTTTGTATAAGAACAGACCAAGAAGTGTTATAGTCTCTTTATATAATGTCGTTTATGATAGATACTTCACTTCACTAGGATGACCATAGGTAACATGACCTCAACAGTTGGTATAGTCTCTTTATATAATGTCGTTTATAGTCTCTTTATATAATCCTGGGTGAGTTGAGAACTCTTGCCTTTGATGGCGGTCTTTTGATTTGCATGGGTGTGAGTGGCCAGATCGCCGGATCAAAACTACCACTTTAGGGATTCGTCTGATTTGGGGGCTGGGAACTTAGCTACACAAGATGGAATTCACTCCTTCCCGAAGCAGGGGTAAGTAGATAGATTGCTCCCTTAAGGACTGATTTCAGGGATTAAACGATGTGGCGCCACACACCTTCTCATGGCCCGAAAGGTGTCCACACATAGTAGGACTATGTTGTATTGTTCATTAGAGGGATCAGTGGTACTTAAGGAGTTAGATGTAACTACAGGGGAAAAATGGTAAATTAGCCCAATTGTACTTACGAGCATCTATGAAGGGTTATCGTACTATTGATTAGTTATATCCGATGGACACAGAAATATATCTATGGTGAGAAGAGTGCAGCTGTCGATCTTTAGTGGAATGACTGGCAGTTAACGAATGGTTGATCTCGTGGCTAAAGAGTTTAGTCAACTATTCACGTACCGTTGGAGCTTCGAGCCATAGGTTCATAAGGTCACCTTGGTAGTTCAATGAATTCAAGTTAAGAATCAGCTTTTGGGTCAATTTGAAGTGTTTAAATTGACAAGAGAGAGCTCGATTATATATGATATGATTGAACGACTCAATTATATATGATATGGTTGACATGATGTATGAGATACATTAATTGGAGGAAAATGATATAAATATGATTTATATCTAGTGGAGAAGAAAAATACAATGGTTAATGTATTGCATATGAGGTGATATTAAATCATAGGTTAATGAATATAATATGATTATATTTATTATTTAATTTCAACAATTATAGGATAATTATGCCGATTTTTTCTCCGTAACCATATGATAGTGGGAGGTTGCATTCAGTTTTCATAACTAAAGGATAAAATGAAAATCGTCTTCATTTTGCAAGAGATCAGACATAGTATATACTCCCTATCGCATAGCAAACCAAGAGCCTACACGATAGCTCAATGTTTCTAAACGATCGTATACACACGCGCGTTTTACTAAACGATCGCATAGGATTTGCTAAATGATCGTCTAGCTTTTTCCTAAACGATCGCGTGCCTGAGCATTTACTAAAAAATCGTTTATACGATTGCAGCCCTTTTACTAAACGATCATGTACCTCTACCTAAACGATCAAGCATCGTCTATACGATAGACACCGACTTCTCCCATTTGCTTGGTTGTGGTATACGATCTTCTCTTCCTCCTTCCCTCTACCAAATTCAACAAAGCCCACACCTCCTGGATTCTCACACGGAAAATATCGAGGGTTCTAAGTGGTAGTGTCTGCCTTGCTGCCGAGTTAGTGTGGAGTTTGTTCGTGGATAGACGACCGTGATTTGGTGAACGTTTTCTTGGACATTCCCAATGGAGAGCGAGAGGAACAATCCGTTGGATAAGAGCGCGTTTTGAGGTGAAGAAGGGTTCTTCAACTGGTACGTATTTCATTCTCTTATTGTTTTAAGTTCAAAGCATGCCTGTAATTTGTTGGTAAATGCTTATCTAGTCTATTTGATTGTGAATGCGTTAATTCTGTCACAATGAGTTTGGAATGATCTCGTTTCTGCTCATAGATACTATTTGATAAGAGTTCCTTCACAACATACAACACTACAGAGATTTTGACAATTTTCTTGTAGACACAAGGTTCATCAACATTCTGTTCAAAGCTATAAAATTTGATCGCAGTGTCTAAATTCTAAGATCTAGATGCTTGTTTTTACCCAAAGATGGATCATTAAACTTACAAATCTTTTTCTCTTGACCATATTCAATGAACCCCTCTAATTGAGCCATATAGATACTGTCTTCAAGATTGCCATTAGAAAAGGAGTCTTGAGATTCATTTGCCAAATTTCATAATCATAAAAAGTGGCAATGAACAAGAACCGCCAACCATCGCACTGTAAAAATAGGATAAGTTTTATCGAGAGTCATTTGGTCCTCCTAAAAAGATCTACTAAATTCATCGAGCTTTTTACGTAACGCTTCAATAGAATGAATTCGGTAAGGGTCGAATACGCCCCAACACTACCTTTTTCTGATCATCATGGCTTTTTTTTCCCTTTGCCCTTCTTTTATGGGCACTCAAAACTCAAGTGACCTTTCTTCTTGCAGGACACGAAATTTGATTCGTGATTTTTCAGAAGGGAATTCTTCGAAGAGAAAATGGATTATGGGAGTGTGTGACTTGAACTATTGATTGGGCCGTGTAGATATATATATGTCTTTTATTCTAAATGACTTCAGCATGTCAACAAGGGAGAAGGTTTCTTCATAGTTTACCCCCTCTCTCTGGATACAACCCTTTGCCACCAGTCGAGCCTTAAAGGTTTATACCTTACTGGTTTGGTCTCGTTTTAGCTTTGTAGATCCATTTACAACTAATAGGTTTTACCCTCATCTGGTTGATCTACACGTTCTCATATCGAATTGAAGTACATAGACTCCATTACAAGGTCCATGACTTTGATCCACTGGTCTCAGTATATATCATTCATTACCTGTTCATAGGCCAATGGATCCTCAATGCCATCATCAAGTATGACGACCTGGGTTTCTGTTAAATCCATGTAATGGTCGGGTTGATGGACAATCCTCCCACCACGTCAAGGCATTCTCAACTCCCTTGAAGGATGTAACTGACAAGAATTACCAGCTTCATCAACAACTCTTGTTGAAGGATCGACTTAATCAACAACTCTTATTGATTTATTTGTAGCTTCTTTGGAAATTTCACTCAATACTAGTTTACTGCGAGGTTGATGATCTCTCATGTGGTCTTCCTCTAAGAAGGTAGTGTTTGTCGATACAAACACTTTTTTATCTTGAGGATCGTAAAATATACCACCTTTCATTTCTTTGGTGTATCCTACAAATGGGCATAATTTTGAACATGTGTTTCAATTTCTTTGGACTTTGCACCAACACGTGTGCAGGGCATCCCCAAATTCTGATGTAACGACCCGAGTTCAAGAGGGGTATATGAATGAATCGATATCACATCTGAATAAGAGGGATCCTGAGAACATGATGTATGGTTAAGAAAGGCTTAAAAGAATTGAAAGTTACTACCAATACCAACAAGATGCAACTTCTTTTTGGGTGGCTCAATCATAAGAACTCCAAAGCTAAGCATGCTTAGCTTGGAGCAATCCTACATTGGGTGACCTCTTGAAAATTGTCCTAGGATGCATGTGAGTGAGGACAAAGCATGCTGAAAGGATCCGGTCCGAATCCTAAGCCTGTAGCATTACATCTAAAGTGACGTAAACTACCTTTACGCTCTTTTCCCTATTGGAATATCATCAATAGAACTGATGAAATATTCATATCCTCCTTATGCTTTGACATTCATCGAACCACAAAGATCTGAATGCACGAGTTCTAAAGGTTTTATGCCTCTAAGACATTTCCCTTTAAAAGATCTTTTTGTCATCTTAACCTCAAGAAAAGACTCATATGTGTTGAGTTGTATGTCCTAAAACTCGCATTTTGTAAAGTTAAACATATTCTATTATCAATAAAGATGGTGTTCAACATTTCTTCAATAAAGATGTTATTGAATTTATAAATTGTATTCGTAAAATCTAAATCAAACAAACTAAGATCCATAGCTACTATATGAATACTTGAACATTATGTGGAGATATAAAGATAGATCAAGTTCGAGTAAATAGCCAAAATGGTCTATAGTATATGAATAAGGTTAGGTACCTTATTCTGGTAATACTATTTGATGCAACCTACTCTGTAATTATTACAAGTTGTTGTAAAGGTGCTACAAACGAACTGATCCTGATTCATTTATGTATTGACATGAGGAGTGGGAACATTCTATGCAATGAGTTTTCATAAGATCGAACCAAGAAATTAGTCACTCTTACTTTATAATGTTGTTTATTGTATAGGATTGACTATTTTGCTTAGATGACCTAAGTAACTCGATCTTAATTTTGAGCTAACTATGAACTCCTGTTTATTCGGGATTATCCTTAGATTTGCATAGGTGAGCGTTGGCTCAACAGCACCGGCTCAATAAGCCTCACATTTCAAGGGTAAGACTGGGTAGATAGCTGGAGACATAAGGTGGAAGACGAAATTCACACTTACCCAATTTATGAATAGGAGAAAGGTTGTTCTCTTAAGTATTGAAACTAGGTCTTGAACAAGGGGTCCCATCTTCTCATTGGCCGGAGGGGGATCTAGTTTAGTGATTGGAACATAAACCAATTGTTCATTAGAGGATCGATAGGAAGTTAAGGAGCAAGACATAAAATCGAGGGTAAAACAACATATTGACCCAGTCCTTATTACAAACAACCTGTGAAGGGTCAACTTGCTGGTTATGGTTAAATCATGTGGACACAAATATATCTATAATGAGGAGAGTGTAACTATCGAGCTATAGTGGTGTTTTGATAGTTAACGAATAATGATTAATTTGGTCTAAAGAGTGTTTGCCAATTCATCTAAAATCGTTGGAGCTCATGATCTGTAGGTCTATAGGGTCCCTCTACTAGCTCGTAAAACATGAACACCTTGAATTATTCAATTGAGTGAATTTGGAATAATATCAATTTGAATTGTTCAAATTGAAATTAGGGTTTGAATTTGAATAAGTTCTAATTCAAATTAGGATTTGCAGAATAATATTTGATATAATTAACGTTTAATTTTTTAAAATTAAACGAAATTGGAGAGTTTATAATATTTAAATATCAGTTTAAATATTAATTACATGAACAAGATTCATGTTCAAAATTAGGTGTATGATTAATTTAATATATGATATTAAATTATTTAATTAATTAAATATGCTTAATTAATCAAAAATCAAATTAATTTCCAATTTCAAATTCAATTTGAGAAATTGGACTTTGAAATTTTGAATTTCATTGATTGTGAATTAATCAAATTATTTTTAATTAATTTGGAATTGATTAAAAAATGGAAATTAAGTTTTTGAAAATATTAAAAATTGTTTTTTGAATTTTCAAGGTGGAAACACCCCACTTCTTTCAAGGAGGAGGTGTTTTCTCATTAATCACACACAATTCCCACTTGGAATAGCAACTTGGAGCTGGCATGAAGATGTTTGTTCAATGTTTGCATGATAGAAATGGATAAAACTCCTCCAATTTGCTGAAATTAAGGGAATTTGAAGGCAGATGAAAAAGTTTCTGGATGTTCTTCTTCTTCCTCTAAAACTCAAAAGAAAACCTTCACAAATTCATTCGAGTTTGAGTGCCACCACTCAAATTCAAGACTGGAATAGTAGAGAATATCTCTTAGTGGTTCACTGTCAATTTGGAGCTGATTTTGTGTGAAGAGCAGCTTGGAATTAGAAGAATTCATCAAAGGTATATTGTTAAGAAACGTTCTTCTTAAATTTCTATTTAAACATGTTTTTTAGAATTCAATGAATATAATTAGAATGCTTATTGATTCTGTTTTCTCCCGTTGCATGCTTGTTATCCCATCAATTGATATCAGAGCGTGATTTAATCACTCAATTAGCATTAATTTGTGTTTGGTGGGTATTTTTCATAAATTGTATGAAAATGGTGAATTTATATGGTTTTTCTGAGTTTTGGCATTGTTTTCTCTTCAATTATGTTGTAACTCTTATAATTAGCTCTTATTTGATGAGCCTTAATATATTTTTAAGTGTCTGTAATTCGTATGGAGTCATTAGAGTTACAATTAGGTTGTAATTGAAGAAAGAAGTGAAGAAGGTCATGCAGTAGGAACCAGATTTTCAATATCTGCTTAAAACTCGATGCTCGATGTTCCAAAACTTGATGCTCGATGCTTAAAAACTCAATGCACGATGCCATACTCGATGGTACTTGATGCATATACTCGATAGTATTTCATGAAATACTCGATGAATGATACCATACTCGATGGTACTCGATGCTTATACTAACTAGTATTTAATGAAATACTCGATGCATGATAGTGCTTGAAGGCATATTCGATGCTTGATGGCATACTCGATGTTTGATGTTACTCGATGGTTCTTTGCCCGGTTCAGCACAGTTTTTAGCATTAGAGTTCTGGTTCATGGTGGTACAAGCATTCTTGAGGTGTTTTGAAGCCAGTTTTTGGTTTATTTCTGTAATATTTAGGCTTTTTCTTTCTTGAAAATGTCAAAACAAAAATCATATTAGTTTGTATTTAATTATTTGTGCATGTGATGTATGTTATAATTAAATAAATTTTGTATGTGTATATAATATGTCATATAGATTTAAAATCTCACCATAGGAAGCATGTTACATGCATTGAAAGTATGTTATAAAATGTTATAATATATAGTATGCATGTATAGGGTTTCAAATGTTTTGATATAAATGTTATATTAAATATTGAATGCTTTTGATGTATGTTATGGATGCTTAGTATGTGAAATTTTGTAAAGTGTTATAAAATTGGGTTAGACGTTTAAAATCCATAACAAAGATAAGTTACATGCTCACGTAGGTTAATCACCTGTTTTAATAAGTTAAAATAGGTCAACATCTTGTAAAACATGGATACAAACTCAGTCGGTATATAATCCTATCTAAGGCTGAGGTACTTAAGTTGATTGTCTATGGAACACCGCCTACCTGGGGATTATGGCCGAATTCTTGAGCATTTTTAATCAATTTTATGAGCAATGTATGAGTGGTGTGAAGTAATAAAATGGTTTATGACCTAAGACAATGTAGGTTCAAATACTTTTATAAATGTTATAATTGGATAAACCACATAGACTTAGGTTTGTTTAATTAGCCGAAATAAACCTAAGTATATATATCCAAATTAATAGTAGAACACTTCAGCGAGAGTTTAATAACTTATATGATAAAGTTATTAGAACACTTTAGTGGGAGATTAATAACATATTCGATACGTTATTTTTAGCTCTTACATCCCTAAGAGTTCACAATCAAGATTTAAGCAGTACTTCATGTCACCCTGGGAATGACCTCTATTCGGAAAATATTTGCATAAACCAAGAATCAGGTGAATAAAGGGAAGTTGTTCAAATAAAAATCAAGTATATGATACATTGATTTCAACTTTCACGTCCCTAAAAAGTTCACACCTGAGATTTATATGACACTTCGTGTCACCCTGAGAGTGACCTTCATTCAAAAAGTGTTTGTATGAGTCAAGAACAAGGCGAATTAGGGAAGTAGTTCATAGTAAGTGGGCAAAGGATATTTGTCAATGGGTCCTGCGATCTCTTCTGTTAGTTTGAACCGTGAGATTCCTATGATGTGCCTACTGGTTTGCTTTAGGCTACCCTTGCTAGTCGTTCAACAATGGCTATCCCTCGGAGGATTGTAACATAGGATTTGGAACAACTCAAACTCCAGAAATGGATAGGATTTCTTAGGTCAATTCTCAATATTCTCTCCGTTTTGGTACCATCGTTAGGGCCAACCTCCGATGTTTGAAAATGGAAGGTTACACTTATAGAATTACTAAAGTGTTAATTACTTCTGACCATAAAAACGATAACTAAATGACTATAGGAATAAGAGTTATTCTAGAGATAGTGTTTGGTCAAAATTGTTTTGCTTTAGTGAATGAGTATTTGACTGCCCCTCGGTAGCATTTATTCTGACTTATTATAGTATCATTGCAAATAAATAATGGTTATGGGTACATTATTACTTGTTTTGCGAAAACTTAATTTTGGATTTAGGTGCAATTTTACTAAATTAGAATTTGTTTTTTAAAATTTTCAGCATATCGAAATCTTCTAGAATACGCGCTTCTGAATTAGTTAACGGTAAAATCAATTCAACGTACAAATTACTAGCGGTTGATGGTTCTAAAAGAGTTTTAACAGAGGATTTTCCTCGATCTCCCAACTCATCTAAAGTTTTGAACTCAATGGATGAGAAAATAAAATTCGAAAAACAAGATAAAAATAATTTACTTGTTACCAAAGCGTGTTTAATGGAAAATGATAAAATCTGTATAATAGATTCACGTGCCACTAATCATATCTATACTTTCTCACAGGAAACAAGTTCCTGGAGACAATTTACAGAAGGCGGAGCAATCTTTAAGGTAATGACCTGGGAGGTTTTTTCAGTTAAGGCAATGGGAGATATAGAGTTATTATAGGAAATAGATACATTTTACTTAAAAATGTTTATTACATTCATTCTATGAAAAGGAATCTAATATCTATCTCTTGTTTGTCGGAACAAAATTATAAGGTTTCTTTCGAAAATGATGAAGTGTACATTACTTCAAAAAATATAAAAAAAATTTCTGCAAATTTAGAAAATAACTTTTATTTATTAAAACTGACTGAGGTAAAGGCCGTTTTGAACATAGAGATGTTTAAAACAGCTAAAACTCATAATAAGAAAAGGAAAGTTTCACCAAATTCCTATCTTCGACATTTGAGACTTGGTCATATAAATCTCAACAGAATTGAGAGATTGATTAAGAACGGTAATCTAAATAAGTTAGAAGACTGTTCATTACCGCATGTGAATCATGTCTTGAGGGTAAAATGACTAAAAGATATTTTTCTAGAAAAGGTTTTAGAGCCAAAGAACCCTTAGAGCTAGTACATTCAGAACTTTGTGGTCCTCTGAATGTTAGAGCTAGAGAAGGTTATGAATATTTCATCAGCTTCATTGATGACTATTCAAGGTACAGTCATATTTACCTAATGCATCAAAAGTCTGAAACATTTGAAAAGTTCAAAGAATATAAGGCTAAGGTTGAGAACCAATTAGGTAAAAGGCTTAAAATACTTTGATCAGATCGAGGTGATGAGTATATGGACTTGGAATTCCAAAACTATTTGATAGAGCATAGAATTCAATCTCAACTCACAGCCCCTGGCACACCTCAACAAAATAATGTGGTTGAATAAAAAAAACAGAACCTTGTTGGACATGGTTCGTTCCATGATGAGTTATGCTCAATTACCCAATTCTTTCTGGGTACACGCAGTTGAAACTGCAGTATACATTTTGAACATGCTTCCCTCGAAAAGTGTTTCTGAAACACCTTACGAGCTCTAGAGAACACGTAAAGGAAGTTTACATCACTTCAAAATCTAGGGTTACCTAGCATATGTGTTGGTGCAAAATCCTAAGAATTTAGAACGCCGTTCAAAAGTATTTCTATTTGTAGGCTACCTTAAAGAAACGAAGGGTAGTTTCTTTTACGATCCACAAGAAGACAAGGTATTTGTATCGAAAAATGCAACTTTCCTAGAGGAGGACCACATGAAGAATCATTAACCTCGTAGTAAGCTAGTAATAGAAGAAATGTCCAGAGAAACAAAAAATCCATCAACAAGAGTTGTTGGTGAAACTAGTACTTCACATCCTTCTCAAGAGTTGATAATGCCTCGACGTAGTGGGAGGGTTGTGCAACAGCCTCGCCAATACATGGTTTTAATTGAAACTCAAGTCATCATACTTGATGATGGCTTAAAGGATCCATTAACTTTTAAACAAGCAATGCATCATGTGGATAAAGAACAATGGGTTAAAGCCACAAACTTGAAATGGAGTCTATGTACAACAATTCTATCTCGGATCTTGTAGATCTACTTGAAGGGGTAAAACCCATCGGTTGCAAAGAAAGACTTGTGGCAAAAGGGTTTACCTAAAGAGAGGGGGCAAACTATGAAGAAACCTTCTCCCCGATTGCCATGATAAAGTCAATAAGAATACTCTTGTCTATTGTTGCATATTATGATTATGAAATATGGAAAATGGATGTCAAGACAACCTTTCTGAATGGCTATCTTAAAGAGAGTATCTACATGTCTCAACCATAAGGGTTTATTGAACAAGGTTAAGAGAAAAAAGCTTGCAAGCTTAATCGATCCATTTATGGGTTGAACTGTTGGGGTTGATGCCCTAAAGTCTCATGTCTTGTAGTTTGTAAACAATTTGTACAAATGCTTGTGTTGTAAATATATGATATTTACTTCACATCTTGTATTTTGCTCAGTTGCTTGTTTTATTTGCTTTACCATAAACCAATAAACAAAAAATCCTTGGTTATATGTATGTGACTCAAGAATGTATGTGGTGACATACAAGTGGATCATGTCTTGAGTGATAACCAAAATGGTCTATAGTATATGGACATAGGAGGGAAACCTTATCCTGGTAACGCTACGGATGCAACCTGCTTTATGGAATGGTCACACATGTTGTGACTTGTCAGAGATGGTCTGATCCTGATCATTCGTGTTGGGGAAATGCGAGCAGAGGCGTCCTATACAAAGAGTTTGTATAAGACCTGACCACGAAGTGTTAATGTCTCATTATATAACATCGTTCATGACAGAGACTTCAATTCACTAGGATGCCCATGGGTAACATGACCTCAATCCTGAGTGAGTTGGGAACTCCTGCCATTGAGGTCAGTCCTTTGACTTGTATGGATGCGAGTGGCCAGGTCGCCGATTCAAACCTACCATTTTGGGGATTCTTCTGATTTGGGAGTTGTGAACTCGGCTACACATGATAGAATTCACTCCTTCCTCGAGGTAGGGGTAAGTAGATAGATAGCTCCCTTAAAGGTTGATTCTAGGGCTTGAACGATGAGGCACCATACACCTTCTTTTGGCCCGAGAGGTCTTCACATATAGTTGGACTATGTTGTATTGTTCATTAGAGGAACCAGTGGTACTTAAGAAGTGAGATGTAACTACAGGGGCAAAACAGTAATTTGACCTAGTAGTACTTACGAGCATCTGTGAAGGGTCATCGTACTCATGATTGGTTATATCCGATGGACACAGAAATATGTCTGTGGTAAGAAGAGTTCAGTTGTTTGTCTTTAATGGAATGCCTGACAGTTAACAGATGGTGGATCTCGTGGCTAAAGAGTTTAGTCAGCTATTCACAGATCATTGAAGCTTCGAGCCACAAGTCCATTAGGTCCCCTGGGTAGCTTGGATAAAGTCGAAAACTAGTATTTGGGTTAATTTGAAATGTTCAAATTGACAAGAGGAAGTTCGATTATATATGATATAATTGGACTGGTTAATTATATATGATATAATTGGCTAAATGTATGAGATACATTATTTTGGAGAAAATTAGATATAAATATGATTTATATCAAGTAGAGGAGAAAATACTATAGTAGATATGTAATATCAAACTATAGGATAAAAATATAATATGATTATATTTATTAATTAATTAATTGGTTAATTATATGATAATGAAGCCAAAAATCATGTTCGGACGTGGGTTAGTGGGAATCCGTCGGTTATTGTAAGTATAAATAATAATTTTTTTTCTTTATCTAATGCATTGCTTATGAATGATTCACGTTCTTGTCCCCGGCAACGGCGCCAAAAACTTGATAGACGAAATTGTATATCTTCATCTATATATTTTATATCTATCACCAAAAACTTGTAATGATTTAAAATGGATGAATGAATGTTGATGGCTCTATGCACTCAAGTTGCTTTGCGATAAAGATAATGTGATACTATGTTCTAAATGTATGAGATGATGATGATATACTTCGTAGTATGCATTCGTGTAGTGCGTGTCACAAGTTTTCTTGCGCTGGAACTAAGTATAATTCCAACGCAAGTTTCTCACAGTGAACTGAGGTCGAACATGGAGATTTTTATGTTTAAATGTGATACTAATGTTGTAAATGTGATCGGTTTAACATAAAGAATAATGAATTTGGTTGCAGAAAATAAATTGCGATGATAAAATAAATGACTAAACTATTAATGATATAGGTTGAGGACTGGTTGTGAAGTTGTGCAAAAGAGTCTAATGAATGCGGTGACAAGTCTTGTGAAGTGAATCAGAAAGAGAATGGGATGAGAGAAAGGACATCGCAAGCTCGTCAATCTTGTTGAGGATGTAACTAAGGTTCCACTTTCCCTTGACTTACACCTTTCAGTGATCGGCCGCGTTCTCATATGTCTATGGTGAAACAGGGATGAACGTGATGAACGTAAGGTTGTTTCCATCTCTGGAAATACTTCTCGCTTTAGTTAACGCATTCTTCTAACCTTTTCTCGATAGGCAGAATAGCATCTTCACTTCTGCTCTCACAGGTGAAGATGCCGTCGAGCATGCTTTAGCTAAACTCAGTCGATTTCCTTAACAAGGATTAATTCACTCGCTTAATCCTTCCCCTTTACCCAAGGGATTAGTGACACATGATGGAGAAAATGGATGATGAATGTATGGAAAAGAACAGAGAGGTGATAATGATTATGATAATGATATTAAATCTAAGATCAGCGTTTGATACAAATCGTGAATGAAAGATTAAAGATATATGAACATAGAAGATGAATTGGAAAATAAGAACAAATACGAAAAAAGTGTCAATGTCTTGACACAGACCCCGATCAGAGATGTTGTGCTTGCCGGCGTGTGGATGAAATGGAGTGGAAAGCTTCCCTCTTAGGCTTGCTTTCCAGGTAGAAGTGACCTCTCGCACAGAGCTTCTTCTTTGGGAATGGAAATAATTTCGTGCTCGGAGACTTACCTTTCAGTCTTGTCTCGTTGTTCTCCCGAATTTTCTCTGGATTGTCTCTTCAGACCAGCCTCCTTAACATTGAATTTGAGGAAGCTATTTATAGACCTTGGCTTCTTTTGTACTAGTGGTCCCACTTTGAAAATCTGATAATTCCTGCCATGGCATAATGGAAATGTCCGCTCTGCTCCATGATCAATTTGTCAGAATCGTACAACAGAAAAGTTGTACACTTGTCAGAAGTTTCTGCGAATGCATTGCTCTTCTCATCTTCGATCGATCGCCGCATGCGGTGTAGTTGTTTTAATCTCTTATTGATTGCCACATGCGGTGGAAATGCGTTGATCGCTTGAATCCATGATCGATCGTCGCATGCGCTACAATTGCATTGCTCTTTTTCATTCTTGATCGATTGCCGCATGCTGTGTGGATGCGTTGTTCATTTTTGTCCTTGAGCGATTAATGCAAGCGGTGACCTATTTCCTGCAAAACAAAGTCTTGGACATTCCATTTCGCCATCGCAATGGGGTTAGTGGGTGTGTTTACGACACTTTACAATTTTCGTATTTCTAAGCCAATTTCTATACTGTCGATGCAACTTTTCCTTCTTTTTGCCGCATAATCTAAATAAAATGGCATAAATAACTTGTATTTCTACAAGTTATCACACCCCCAAATTTAGATATATGCTTGTCCTCATGCATATCGTCGACTAAGGCAATTCAGCTCATATCCTATCCTAACTTTGCGCCGATCGACTACTCTGGATGCTCCACCTCTACAAAATTTCTCAACACCGCAAGTTTCTTCTATCCTTTTACAATTCTTCACATGCTCTACTTTATTCTTATCTAAAACAAACCTCTACCCAAAGTTCCCTTCTAGTTTTGAGAAGAATGTTTTACCTCTTCTTGCGAAAACAATGAAGTGCGTCTTTATGTGGTGGCCTGGTTTGTGTCATCATATAGATAATGTTGATCATGGTTACACCCTTCGTTTTAGCTTGCTCCCACGGGTGTCATGCGAGCATCCAACTTCGGTTGTGTACCAATCTCAACTTCAACTCTTGATCCTCAGCCAAATTTTACTTTTGCTAGTTAGAGGAGTTGTCTCTTTTATCCTTATTTTCTTTTTTTTTTTTTTTTAATATTGCATCGATCCTGGTAACCTACCTTCGTTTTGGATTGCTCCCACGGGTGTCATGTGAACATCCAACTACGAGCAGGTTCCTTTCACAACTTAACTCTTATCAGTTGGGATTTTCCCTTGCGCTGACAGCGGAGTTTTATGATTTTTTTTTTTGTGATGATAAATGCATTTTTCTGATATTACCGCATCCGCTTGATCGCATCTGCTCAGACCTTCCCCACCCTCAAATTTAGAGATGCGCAAGGTCATCAATGCGTTGTTTTGGACAGAAAAGACAAGATACTTAGTCAAAATTTTGAAAAGAAGGTTTTAGCAGAGTCTTGTAATAGAGAAGGTAAAGCAGAGCTATTGCGATGAATTGTCTAAGTGTTAGGCAGAAAATGCAATGCATAAAGAATTTTGCTAAGGGTATGCATACTACTCATCATGGCAGCGCAAATAAACAACGCAAAAGAAAAGACAAGAATTACCGCAATAAATTGACAAAGGATGATAAAAGTAAAAAGGCCAACACATAAGGAAAGAATGATTACTCAGTTATATAAAATTTGTCTAAGTACACAAAGAATTATAAATATCGCAACACAAAATTATAATTATGTACAAAAGAATACAAGGTATAGCTTTCTATAAAAATTGAATTGCCGCAAAGAAAAAATGCAGAATTGTGGAGAAGGTGGTACACTCCCAAATTTAGAGTTGCGGCGAGGGCTCTTACTGAGGAGGATGTTGCGGAGGAGCTCGTTGTGGTGCTTCTTGAAATTGCAGAGGTTGCTGTAGATGTGGAGGCACTATGAGACCATGTAGATATGCTGTTAAGAAATTGAAGTACTCATGGTTGCGCCCTACCATCTGTCTCTGATTCAGGCGAATGGTAAAGATGTTATGTTGAATATTAACCATCGTCTGTCGCACCATTGTATTGCTGTTTCGCAACTCTGCGTTGCTCTCCTGAAACTCCATTATTGCTTGGCGGAAGAAGTTGAGCTATTGAGATAAGAAGGCCCGCATATCGGCTAAGTCAACAGCAAGGGACGTGGTGGTGGGTTGCACCATCGATGTTTCACCAGCATTGGTTTGAGGTTGAGCAGAAGGGCCTGCTCCCAAATCGTGTGGGTCATCAACATGCAGCGGTGGAGGTGAAAAGTGGGGTGGAGATGGATGGTGAGGGGACACTGCTGGAGATGCAAGGTTGGAATCGAGAGCAAAGAGGAGGTTTGTGAAGTTTTCGGGAAGAGGGGAAAGGGGCTCGATTGGAGGGCTTGGTGGGCGAATGATTAAAGGCAAAGGATCCAAGGGTAGTTGGGTTTGTTTCTGCGGTGATTGTTCTTGGACTATTTTCTTTCCTTTATCATTGCAGTGCTGCTTCTTTGGTTTTTGAGGTTGCAACACATTGAGATCAATAAGGGGCCTTTTTGTTTGAAGCTCGAGGCAATGTGGTGAATCCTTGAGAAGCAATCTTAGGATCTTCGTGTGGATGATGTCGTGAATTTCAGGCATGGGCTCTTCGTCAATGCCTATGCCCACAGAGAGGCACAAGCTCGAAATCATCCACGGGAAGAAGTATTAACCTCTCACATGGGCAACAAAACCTCGAATCTGCTTCGCAATGAGCTGGCCTACATCGATTGGAATGCCACGCGCTATGCAGTATGCGTCCATGACTTGATCCCTTGAAATTGTTTTATCATGCGTTGTTGGGATGTGTCACCGTTTCAACAAATAAAACCAAAGTCACGCTTCTGGGAGCAGCTTGTTGGAGGCGAGGGTTCTAATGCCTGTTAATGATACCGACCACTTGGTGCCCGATAGAGTTAATACCTTCAGCACATCCTCCATGTGCTATTCTTCAGGATCATCAATTAACTTGTTACCCGGTGCTTCCGGGAGGTTCTTCAACTTATAGAGTTCATTGATGTCCTTTGCGCTTAACGACACTACCCTCCCTTCTATGATCACCGCATCTTCGGTGTCAAGGAGCTAGCTGTGATAGAAGGCCCTCACTACCGCAGGAATAATGATGGATGGACATTGGCAGGAAGTTTCCGACCCATGTTCCAAGACAACACGAGTGATTAGATCAGGTAGTGGCATCGACGCAGGGAAGAAGCCCATCTCCATCATGAAATCATCATTTTCTTTCTTAGTTGTTGGACGCTTTCTGGTCGACACAAGCTTGTTGCTCTCTGCTTTTGCCTTGCCCTTTTCTTGAGCAAACACAAGGCGGGATTTTTGTTTTTGTTTGCATCCTCTCACCTTGCGTTGATCTTCTTTTTCCCTTTTCCATTCCTCCACTTCTTCTCTTTTATTCTCTCTGACGCTGCACATTTGCTTTGCGGCGTCTTTCCTTCTCCTCGTTCTTCTTCTTTTCTACTTCTTCTTCTTCTCTCATTTCTCTTTCAAATTACTCCGAGGCAAGCAAAATGCATTGCTCATCCTCGAGCCTTCTTCTTTCTTCTTCTACTGCTCTTGCGTTGTCACGGCAAACCGCCTCATCGTGAAGTTTTCTGGGCAAATCACCTGCTGCGATGATTTGGCACGCACTTTTCTTGCATCTCCTCTAATTCTTTTTTTCTTTTCTCCTCCTCTCGGCTATGCGTTGAAAGAATAATGGGTCATTTGTAGACCCTTGCGGTGCAATCTCCTTGCGACACCTCATAAGAGGGGTGATGACAAGGTCTTCTCTGTCTTCAGATGCAACCAATCTATTATGCGGTGATAAAACTTGTGGTTGCGTTAATTGTCACACCCCCTCCCAGATTACCATTTTAATCTAGAAGAGGATATGACCGTGGTAGTTACTAGCCCCACTGCCAGCATCCACCACCAAAGCCTTCTAATCTAAATGCCAACCTGTTTAAAACATTAAAAGTATACGCATACAGCAAGCCTGCTAAGGTTCTACAAGGATTATATAAACACATGCATACAGTCATGACATAACATTTACAGCAAAATATTCACAGATGGCCCAAATATTTCTAACAAAGTCCTAGTCCCTCTCAAAACATGTGTACATAAACAGGCCATCAACCTAAGTTCTCTTTAACAAGCCGGGCTTTTAAGTGGCAAGCAGCAGCAGGATCAACCTTGAGGAATCTGACCGCCACCTGAAAAAGGAAACATAGAAAATTTGTGAACTAGTAGCCCAGTGAGTGACTATAGAATCATATTACATCATGCATTACATCACTATAAACATATGAATATACTGATGAGTATCTCAAGCAACTTCCTCTAAACATAGTTTAAAACCATTCTTAGGCATCATTAGCATCATTATTCCTTAGTTGAGAACGAGCCTATAACGCTCTAGCTCCCAACGTCTTTTACTGATCAAGAGACCCATACTTCAGCCTCTCTTTGATGGTGTATGGCCTAGGAGACCCATACTTCGGCCTCTCATTCAGAACTACCTACGTGCACGTGGAGTTTTCTAAGTATCGTCAATACCTTAGGTACTATTACCCAGATCCCTTCTCCATGTCCTTCGGTATCAGGTTATTTCATAGCATTAAATTAAGTTTCTCTGCATGTCATTTACACAAGAACTCATTCTATCATAGCCTTCCTCTAGGAAGCATATTTCAACATTAGAAACTTAACTTTTGTAATGATTTCACCACATACCTTGGCCTGTGTTACACATATACAAGTCGGGAAACATATGTTAAGCTATTCTTCAACTATTTGTTGCTTAAGGGAGTGTAAATTCATCATTAACATTACTGTAACTTACTTGACCTTCTATGCATAAGTATTAATAACATTAAGTTCACTTAGTCATTCACAGCTCGTTGGCCTCTTAACGGTTTATATGCCTCTCCTAGCTCTTCTTGGCTTGAAAGGACATAATTCCTAATTAAACTACTTAGAATTCATAGCAAAATACCTCAAATAGTTCATTTACTAATGGAACTTTCATCAACAAAGATAGCATTACTAGCAAGATCCTCATCATGAGTAAATTCATCCTTATGAGCGAGATGCTCATCATGAGCGATATCAGGCTTTTCCTAGCAACCTTTCATCCTAGTGATACTCACCTTACCAGCGAGATTCAACCTAAATTCTAACGAGATTTTCTTCTTGAGCGAGATCTTCAGCATAAAATTAGCGAGAATATCATCCTGAGCGAGATCCTCATGCCCTTTATCTCGCTCTCACTCTCTATGGTGAGCTGTTTGCTTGTTCTTCCCAAGCAGTTGTCTGCTTCTGCACATATTCTCTGTTTCAACTTCAAAAATTCATAACTCAAAATTCAGAACTCTTTTCAAGAAACTTCCTTCTAAAAACCTGTTTGGAATTGAGTTAACTTTCTTACCTTAAAATTTCAGATGGAAATTCCTTATAGTTTGGCTTGGAGCTTCCAATCTTCACCTCGGGCCCTGATTAATCCGAGATTCTGCCTCTTCTTCAAATTCTTTACTTTCTTTTCTTCTCCTCTTGCAATCTTTCTTCTGCAAGACAACCTCAAAAACTAGATTCTCTCAAATTTCAAATGGCACCAATTTCACTAAAGTTTCTCATGCCAATTGCCAAAACCATGCTTTTGAAGTTTCACTTCTTTTTAATCTTCCTGCCGCCTCCCGAGTTCAAGGATTAAACTTCCACGTCACCCATACTTAGTGCCTCCAGCCAAACCAATAAATGAGCTTCCACATTTCATATAACTTTTTTCTTTCCTATCTCTACAACTTCTATAAATATACATAGATTCCCATTAGTTAAATATTTATTATAACATTCCTTTCGCTAACATGCTTATCTAGGAAACTTAGAGTTTGGGGTTTACATTCATCTCCCCCTTAAAAGAAATTTCGTCCTCGAATTTTACCTGACATGTCATTTGAAAAGTTGAGAATATCTCTTCCTCATTTAGTCTTCAGGTTCCCAAGTAGCTTCCTCGATTCCATGATTATACCATAGCACCTTCACCAAAGGAATCGTCTTATTTTTTAGTACCTGGTCTTTCCTGTCTAAAATCTCAATGGCCTCTTCCTCGTAAGATAAATCCTCTTTGAGCTTTACTGGTTGTGCTGTTAGTATGTGCATAGGATCAAGCACGTATTTCCTTAACATTGACGCATGAAATATGTCGTGAATACTAGTTAGCTCCATCGGCAATTGCAACCTATATGCTGCTGGACCAACTCGTTCTACAATTTCATATGGTCCGATGTATCGTGGACTTAACTTCCCTTTTCTTCGGAACCAGAGAATTCCTTTCCATGGAGACAGCCGAAAAAATACCCGATCTCCAACTTCAAATTCTAGTTCTCTTCTTCGCTTATCAGCATAACTCTTCTGTCTATCTTGAGCTGCCTTAAGATTATCCCTGATAAGCTTCACATTCTCTGTTGTTTGTTGTACTAATTCTAGACCCAATAATTGTCGTTCTCTGACTTCGTTCCAGCATACTGAAGTCTTGCAAGGTCGACCATACAATGCTTCATAGGGAGCCATTCCGATACTAGAATGGTAGCCATTGTTGTGTGCAAATTCAATTAACGGCAATTGTGTATCCCAACTTCCCTTGAATTGTAATACACAAGCTCTTAACATATCTTCCAGTGTCTGTATGGTCTTTTCCGACTGTCCATCTATTTGTTGATGAAAAGCCGTACTGAAATGCAGTTTAGTGCCCATAGCCTTCTGTAAACTAGGCCAAAATTTTGGTAGTAAACCTCGAGTCTCGATCTGACACTATCGACATTGGGCTCCATATTGACTAATTATCCTATCCACATAAATCTTAGCTAGACGGTCTAGTGTAAAAGTAACTTTTCCTGGTACAAACTTGGCCGTCTTGGTCAATCTATCGACTATTAACCAAATGCCATCATATCCTAAGGGCGTCCTAGGAAATCCAAATAGAAAGTCCATTGTACATGCTCCCACTTCCACTCAGGCACTAGGAGTGGATTGAGTAATCCTGCTGGTCTTTGTCTCTCAAGTTTTACTTGTTGACAAATTATACATCAATCCACATATTCTGCTATGTCTCTCTTCATCCCAGGCCACCAGTAAGATCTTTTCAAAGTTCTATACATCTTGGTGCTTCCTGGATTCATAGCGTAAGTGGAACTATGTGCTTCCTCCATAATAGCTTGTTTAAGCTATAGCTTATTAGGCACACACATTCTCCCCTCCTTTTCTAGTGCATTGTCTTTTCCCAGTTGAAAGTCAACTCTGATGCCCTTACTTACATCATCAGCAATCTTCTGAAGATCAGGGTCTTTCAACTGATCTTGCTTATGGTTTTCTACTAAGGTAGGCCTTACCTGGAATGTAGCTACCATTCCTCCTGACGATCCCACTGATAAGGCGGTTCTAGAATTCTTGAACTCCTGCAATAGCATTCCTCTTATTGAACCAATAATGGCCTTCCTACTCAGTGCATCCGCTACAACATTAGCCTTACCAGGGTGGTACTCGATGGAACAGTCATAATCTTTAATCAATTCAATCCATCTTCTTTGTCTTAGATTCAACTCTTTTTCATCAAAGATATATTTTAAACTTTTGTGATCTATAAATATTCTGTAGCGCTCTCCAAATAGGTAATGTCTCCACAACTTCAGAGCAAAAACAACTGCTGCCAACTCCAGATCATGCGTAGGATAAATGCTCTCGTGCTTCTTAAGTTGACGAGAGGTATATGCAATTACCTTCCCATCCTGCATAAACACACATCCCAATCCTTGTCGGGATGCGTCACAATAAATCTCAAATTCCTTACCTGGAACAGGCAAGGTAAGCACTGGTACTGATATTAGTCTCTATTTCAGTTTCTGAAAACTATGCTCACATTTCGACGACCATTCAAACCTCATGCTTTTCTTGGTTAGGTTCGTCAATGGAAGAGATATCTTAGAGAAACCCTCCACAAACCTCCGGTAATAACCTGCCAAACCTAGGAAACTGTGTATCTCTGAAATGGTCGTGGGTCGTTCCCAATTAACTATTGCTTCCGTCTTCTGGTCATCTACACTAATACCATCTGCTGAGACATCATGCCCAAGAAATACAACCCGATCTGTCCAAAAATCGCACTTACTGAACTTAGCATACAACGGCTTATCTCGCAACGTCTTCAATACTATCCTCAGGTGGGTTATATGATCTTCCCTACTGCCAGAATATACCAATATGTCATCAATGAATACTATCACAAACTGGTCCAAGTAGGATGAAATATCTTGTTCATAAGATTCATGAATACCGTAGGGGCATTTGTCAATCCAAATGGCATTACTAAAAATTCATAATGTTCATATCTAGTTCTAAATGCGGTTTTAGGAATGTCAGCTTCCTTCACTTTCAGTTGATGATAGCCCGATCTCAGGTCTATCTTTGAAAACACCGTGGCTCCTGTTAGCTGATCAAACAAATCATCAATTCGTGGTAACAGATATTTATTCTTAATTGTTACCTTATTCCGCTGCCTATAATCGATACACAATCTAAGTGTACCGTCTTTCTTCCTCACAAACAATACCGAAGCTCCCCAAGGCGATACACTAGGTCGAATGTATCCCTTGTCAATTAACTTTTGCAACTGAACCTTTAATTCTTTTAATTCAGTTGGCGCCATTCTATACGGTGCCTACGATATAGGATTTGTTCCTGGGATTAAGTCAATAGTAAACTCCACCTCTCTGACGGGCAGTAGTCCCGATAATTCCTCAGGAAATATAGCCCGAAACTATTTACCACAGGGACATCTTCTGGGTTCAGCTTTTTCCTTAAACAACCACTACGTGAGCCAGATAGACTTTACATCCCTTGCTCAACAGCTTCCGAGCTTCCACTGCTGATATCAGATTCCCCGTGGTTAATCTTTTGATTCCTTTCAGCATTGCATCCTGGCCATTTGATTTTCGGAGCACTACCTTCTTCTTATAACAGTCTACTGAAGCACGATACTTACTTAGAAAATCCATCCCCAGGATAGCATCAAACTCCAACAACTCTAAGGGAAGTAAATCAACATAGAAGTCCTGACCATTGATCAGTATCTCACAATGATTATAACATTTACCTACTATTAGCATATCTCCCAAAGGGGTAGAGATAAATAACTATTCAGGCATAGGCTCAACCAACCTATCTATATTAGACGCATACATGCTAGATATAAATGAATGTGTGGCACTAGGGTCAAATAAAACATAAGCAAACTGCCCACATAATATGATATTACCGATCACAACATCTGGAGACTCCGCTGCCTCATGGTGTGTCACGACATACACTCGCCCCTGCTGCTGGGGTTGACCTACAACATTCTTCTGCTTAGCACCACTTGACCCTTCACCTCGATTACCAGCGCCCTTTGGTTGGTTAACTATCTGGGAGATTGTCTGTTGTGTTGTTGGGGCGTCCCTGTTCACCTGGGGACAGTCCTTCTTGAAATGCCCTACTTGTCCACATTGGAAACATATACCTCTGCCAATATAGCATACTCCAAGATGCCTCTTGCCACAAATAGAGCACATCGGTTTCCTGTCTGTGCTGGCTACCAACTCATCAACTCGTGGCATCTCTGGTCGGCTAACTGTACTGACCAAGGGTCTCGATTTCGTTTTCCTGGATCCTTGCCAACTTGTATCCCTAAATTGGCTTCCACTAGTCTGAGTTGCAACTGGAGGTCGGGATCCCCTGTCTCTAGGCCCTACTACTGTCTCACTACCCCTTGGCAACTGCTCATCATCTGCCAAACTCCGCTCGACTCGTATCGCCATTTCTATTAACTGATTAAAATCTAGCCAATTAGCCGTAGATGTCACCGAAGTTCTGATTTCTTTTCTCAAGCCTTGTTCAAATTTCATGCATCTATCTCTTTCCTCAGCAATAATCGGCAGAGCATACTGTGATAACTCTATAAATTTCTGCTCATATTCTGGCACTGACATTGTTCCCTACGTTAGTCTGAGGAACCCATCCTTTTTTGCTTCTCGAAACGAGCTGGGGTAATACTTGTCTTCAAAAGCCTTTCTGAACTCAGGCCATAAATCGCATCTGTACTGGCTCGTCTGATGGATATCACTTTCCACCATTTCTCTGCTCCTTTCTATAATAGAAAGTTAGCTAGCCTTACTTTCCTGTCCTTTGGAAAACTCATAACATTGAAACATTTTTCAACTACATCCAGCCATAACTCGGCTTCAACCGGGTCTGCTGTACCTTCAAATGTCACAGCCTCTAGGGCTTTAAACCTCTCAATACCATATTTCTTCTCTGGGTCTGCTTGTACTGAGTCTACATTGGCTGCTAACCTCTGCGCTATCCTGTCAAAAACTATATCTTCTAGCTGAGAATCTACCCTTGCCTGGGGAGTACTAGACTCTCCCTCAGACGTCGTTTCCTAACCCATTGGATCATTCACCTTCTTTTTCCCACCCGGTGCGTTCTTTCTAACCTCTGAGCCCTTATTGGTTGGGTCAGTATTCCTACGTTCTATCTGCTTACTCTATCTACCACTTTGCCTCGGCATTTCACTTAATACAATGTACACATGTTAGGGACTCACACTTTAGGGACTTAGACTTATGCATGAACTTTCCCTTCTATTCCCAAAACCTTATGCTCTGATACCAACTTGTCACACCCCCTCCCAGATTACCTAGAAGAGGATATGACCGTGGTAGTTACTAAACCCACTGCCAGCACCCACCACCAAAGCCTTCTAATCTAAATACAAACCTGTTCTAAACATTAAAAGTATACGCATACAGCAAGCCTCCTAAGGTTCTACAAGGATTATATAAACACAGGCATACAGTCATGACATAACATTTACAGCAAAATATTCACAGATGGCCCAAATATTTCTAACAAAGTCCTAGTCCCTCTCAAAACATGTGTATATAAACAGGCCATCAACCTAAGTTCTCCTTAACAAGCCGGGCTTTTCAGTGGCCAACAGCAATAGGATCAACCTTGAGGAATCTGACCGCTACCTGAAAAAGGGAAACACAGAAAATCTGTGAGCTAATACCCAGTGAGTGACTATAGAATCATATTACATCACGCATTACATCACTATAAACATATGAATATACTGATGAGTATCTTAAGCAACTTCCTCTAAACATAATTTAGAACCATTCTTAGGCATCATTAGCATCATTATTCCTTAGTTGAGAACGAGCCTATAACACTCTAGCTCCCAACGTCTTTTACCGGCCAAGAGACCCATACTTCGGCCTCCGTTTGATGGGGTATGGCCTAGGAGACCCATACTTTAGCCTCTCATTTAGAACTACCTACGTGCACGTGGAGTTTTCTAAGTATCTCAATACCTTAGGTACTATTACCAGATCCCTTCTCCATGTCCTTCGATATCGGGTTATTTCATATCATTAAATTAAGTTTCTCTGCATGTCATTTACAAAAGAATTCATTCTATCATAGTCTTCCTCTAGGAAGCATATTTCAACATTAGAAACTTATCTTTTGTAATGATTTCACCACATACCCTTGCCTGTGTTACACATATATAAGTCGGCAAACATATGTTAAGCTATTCTTCAACTATTTGTTGCTTGAGGGAGTGTAAATTCATCATTAACATTATTGTAACTTACTTCACCTTATATGCATGAGTATTAATAACATTAAGTTCACTTAGTCACTCACTACTCATCGGCCTCTTAATGGTTTATATGCCTCTTCTAGCTTGTCTTCGCCTGAAATGACATAATTCTCGATTAAACTACTTAGAATTCTTAGCAAAATACCTCAAATAGTTTATTTACTAATGAAACTTTCATCAACAAAGACAACATTACTAGCGAGATAATCATCATGAGTAAATTCATCCTCACGAGTGAGATCCTCGTGAGCGAGATCCTCATCATGAGCGAGATCAAGCTTTTCCTAGCAACCTTTCATCCTAGCGATACTCACCTTACCAACGAGATTCCAAATTCCAACGAGATTTCCTAGTGAGATTATCATCCTAAGCGAGATCCTCATGCCCTTTATCTCGCTCTCGCTCTCTATGTTAAGCTGCTTACTTGTTCTTCCCAAGCAGCTGTCTGCTTCTACACAGATTCTCTATTTCAACTTCAAAAGTTTATAACTCAAAATCCAGAACTCTTTTCAAGAAACTTCCTTCTATAAACGTGTTTAGAATTAAGTTAATTTCTTACCTTTAAAGTTTAGCCAAAAATTCTTTATAGTGTGGCCTGAAGCTTCCAATATTCACCTCAGGACCCGATTAATCCGAGATTCTACCTCTTCTACAAATTCTTCACTTTTTGTTCTTCTCCTCTTGCAATCTTTCTCCAGCAAGCAACCTCGAAAACTAGATTCTCCCAGCT